>NC_057791.1:22193989-22506670 GCF_014905175.1 Aphidius gifuensis | reverse complement strand
AAAAAAACCGCTGAAAATTTATGATTTATAAGAATGCGGAAAAATTTTGAAAGTGTTTTTTTTTCCAAAACTAACTTAAAGTTTTACGAATAAAAATAAAATACTGATAAATTATTTCATTATCTATTGGAATGTAAAAAAAACTTTGGACTTTGATGTGTATTTAAAAAATACTCAGCTATAATAATGATATAAAATTATTTAGTGACTAAAATAATTTTGTACATAAAATATTTAGTTAATATTATGAAGGTTATTTATTTTGAATATAATTCTTTGATTTTCTTTCTTCAACGGAAACAAAATAAAATGGCAAATTTAAACGCAAAAATAACGACGTTTTTTTTTATATTTTTTAAATAAAAGTAATGAAAAGGCCTAGCTATTATTTTTCATTGAAATTATTTTAATTTTAATTTGGAAAGAATGATTTTTTATGAATAAGATTCAATCCTATTTGAGAACATTTTGCATCCGTTTGATAAATAATTTTATGATCAATGTCTATCCAAAATACGCTTCTGATATTTTTATTTTTTTATTTTATATATATATATCTGAATATTAATGTCCCAAAAGATTTAAAAAACGATTATGGATAGGCGAGTCATTTATAATTTATCTCATAGTCACATTTATAAAGATAATTTTGTAATAAATATATTTATAAAAATATTGAAATTGAACAAAAGTAAAAAAAAAATGTAAAATAAACATAATAATCAATTTTTTTATCAAAAAATAAGCTAAAAATATAAAAATAAAAATTAAATTTTAAAATAAATATTTCTATGAAAATTTAATAACTAAAAAAATACAAGTTATTATTATTTTTTTTTTAATTTATATAATTATAATAATATTTATTTATTAGTTTTATTTTTTACAATGACAAAAAAAAAAAAAAAAAAAAAATTATAATAATAAATTTATATTAGCGAAGACAAATAAGTAACAAGAAAAGGAAAAAAAAAACAATTATTTATTTTGCAGATTTATTTTTATTTTTTAATTTTATTTTACAACCAGAATATTTATTTTATTTTTTTAATTCATTTATAATCGAAAAGTTTGAAATTATTAAATTGATAAAATAGTTGAGAATTTGTATTTTTAATTATCTATCGGCAAATATATTGCGTCAAAATGTGAATCTCCTCGTCTGTGAAAAACACGCATCAATTAAAATCTGCTTTGGCAATAACTTGAAGATTATAGAGAAAAAAAAAATACTCACGGGGGGTTGCCATATGTAACTTTAGCCTCAATATGTAATTTTATTGGCCCTTGTATTCCTGTAAATACAATTTAAATGATTGTAAATAAATTTATTTAATTTTACTGTAATATGCAAAAAAAGAAAAATAATAATAACAATATTACAACAGTATCAACTTACTATATCGCGTAAATGTATAGAAATAAACTCGAAAATTAATATCTTTTGGAGGAGTATACTCAATGACCTGTCCATGACGTGATAGACGCAAATCTTGATTCAATAAATATTTATCATTATTTCGTTTCCATTTTTTCATATGAATATTTTTTGAACTTTTGTTCTCTTCTTCTATCTAAAATAAATATATATATATATAAAGAAACAAACAAAAAACAATTTATTTTTAGTAGTAAAATCATAATTATAAAAATCAATTTTTTACCGTGAGTTTAAGAATATAATCACTGTCTTCTGATGTCACGTATGTAATTATAATTTTTTCATTTTTCAAAGCTGAATATTTCTCAGTGAATCTCAAGTTGCTTTGATAGTAACCACGAATGGGATCAATTATTGGCCAAACTTGATCATCCTCGAACTGATTGCTAGAAAAAATATTATCAAAACATAATTAAAATAAAAATAACAAAATTCATTGATAAGAAAAAACATATATTTTCAATGAACATTCTCAAAATTACTCAAACTTACCCTATATTTCCAAAGTAAATACCACGACTAATGAAGACTCGTTTCTCATGATTTGGCTGAACTAAAAAAGTTTAAAATAAGAAAATATTTTTAATATTGTGCTTGATAAATGAAAATAAATATTAAACTAATTATTTATTAAAAAATTTGGGTAAAAAAATACATTCAAGATTGGTGGTCGATGCATTGAAACACATTTTGAATTGCGAATGCCTTGGAACATATGTGAAACATACATCTAGGGATGGATTATCAAGGACCATTGATGCTCTTTTCACAGTTGTAATCATGTCTTCAATCTAATAAAATAAATTTGAATATTATATAATTATCATAATTATAATTTAATAAAATTACTATTTACTGACTCACGAGTCAGTGATGAGGTATTATTTTATATATGGAAAGAAACAAAATAAATAATTAATAAAATAATTAAAACTTACGGAGAAATCAATAGTGGATGATGGTGGAAGAGATGTTGCATTGGCACATGCATATAAAGTATAATTTAAATATTCATTAGGAATAGAACCAATTTCACAATATACCTCGGATTGCATTGAAATGATTGTATTATCTTGTACATCAGCTCTTGCTAAAACCAGCAATGCAAAGCCAAAAAGAATATTAATTTTTATCATGATTGCTGATATAATTGCAAATAAATAAAAAATTTAATTGTTTTAATTCCTCGAAAATTTTTAAATGAAAATAATTTAGTTTTAAATATTTAGCTGAACAAATGAAAAACGATATTTGATTTAGTTTTTTACACTGTCTTTTCAGGGAGTTTAAAAGTAGACTAGCTTGATTAGTAGACTATTGAAAGCTGATTAAATAAATGGGTGTCAAACGACTATTTATACTCTTGAAAAAAGACTAAATTTTTGGTGATAAGCAATGATGACAATGACATTTGTTATTTTGTATAATATAAAAATAACTTTGAACTTTGAGTATTATATTAATTTTATTTAACGACTTTAAATGAGTTTCAGAAAATAATCATGACTCGGCTATAATTATCGAGGTCAAATATTTATTTGAAATATCATTTTTGGTATTTTATTTTTTATCATCATCATAAAACTTGAGTCCTGCTTTTTTTCAATTTAAAACAAAATATTTGGGCAAAATTTAATGCCAAAAAGTCAAAAACTGCCAAAATAAAATTTATAATTTTTTAAGAATGCGGAATAATTTTGAAGGTGTTTTTTTTTCCGAAACCAACTTAAAGTTTTACGAATAAAAATAAAATATACTGATAAATATTTTAATTATCTTTTTGAATATAAAAAAAACTTTGGACTTTGAATAGTCGTTAATAAAATATACTCAGATATAATAATGGAGGTCAAATATTTATTTAAAATATAGTTTGAGTAAATTGTTTATTTATAATTTATAAAAATTACATTTTACCCGGAAGTTTTTTGTTCGTGTTTGACAACAAATTTTATGATGTTTAAGAATGCGGAATACTTTAATTATATTTTTTTTTCAACTACAAAATAAAGTTAAAAAATTACAATAAAAAAAATCAATGACAAATACCAGAATTATGTTTGAATACTCGCGACCTTGTTTTTTGATATTTTAAATTTCATACACGTGCGAAATTGCTTGAAAATTTATAAATATTTTCTCCCAATTTTTAAATTTAATTATATTTACTTACTTATAATTGATTATTTTTTTTTTTATTTTTTTGTTGGACACATCAATAATTAAATTACAATAAATAAAAATACATTTATTTTTTTTATTTTATTATACATATATTTTATTTAAACTTTCAATTTTATATTTTACAATGATAATAAATGTCTAAAATTTAATTGCAACCTTTTATTGAATTTTAACATTACACAATAAATTTAATATTTTTAAAAAATAAAATTTTGTTTTACATTGATTAATTTTCTAGTAATTCATAAATTTTAGGTAAATTGGTTTGTTTTATATTTTTTTGAGATGATAAAATCTATTCATCAAAATTATGAAAAAAGAAGAACTTCAGTAATAATGACGCTTTAGCTTTTAAGTCCATTTGGAAATGTCTCGACTCTTACAAAAGACAAGATTGATAATGGATTAACAATATCTAAAAATAAAAATTTATTTAAAATATAATTCAGAAGTAATTCAAACTAAATAAACTATATTATTTAAACAAAATAATAATAATAAAATAATAACTAACCATTCTTGACAAACGTAAAGATTAAAACTCGATATTTAAATTTTTTAGGAGCTAAAAATTCCACATATGGATTTTTACCAAAAATTAATTCCTCATTAATTATGTAACTCTTATTATACTTTTCCCATTTTCCACTTTTTTCATTCTCTTCTTGTACCTGCAAATATTAATAGAAAAATAATTTTTAAAATATATTTTTATCTACTATTATTTTTTTTTTTTGCGTAAAATTCAGTCAAGTTTTATAAAACAAAAAAACTCATATTGTTCATTTTTTTCATACCACAATTTTGAGTATATAGCCGGGCTTTTGCAGAACTTCATAATAAATGTGAACTTTATCACCTTCATTAGCATCATAAATTTTGGTATGAGAAAAATATTTTTGAAAATATCCGGGAATGGACTGAATAGACACAGGCCAAATTTTTTCGTCCTTATCACTATCAAAATTACTACAAAAAAAAAAAAAAAAAATTTATAAATGATTATGATATATATTTTTTTTAATTGTATTTTTTATTTAATAATTATTTCACCTTATATTTCCATAAAAAATACCGCGATAAATTGAAATTACTTGTTTATCATTTGGGTGAATAACTAAAAAATTTAAAATGAAAAATACAAATGAATGCTAAAATTAATAAATTAATTATTTGATGAAGAATGTGGATAAAAACGTACATTGAGTGTTGGTGGTCGAAGCATTAAAACACATTTTAAATTGCTGATGTTTTGGAAAATATGTAAAGCATCCAAATGAAGATATAAAATCAAGTCCCATGGATATTCTATTCACAGGGTTTACCAATCCTTCCATCTGATGAAACATAATTATCATAATTATCATTTAATAATCACAGCTTGTTGATTGAGTGTATAAAATTAGAAAAAAAAAAAAAACTAGTCGCTAATGACTCAGCTTTGAATACAAATTAAATAAATTTGATAACAAAAAAAAAATGAACAAAATCTTGTGCTTCGACTGTTGCTAAAAATAGCATCACGATGCCAAAAAGAATATTAATCTTTATCATGATTGATAATAATTACAAAAAATAAATAATAATTTATTTTTATTTGCGATGAATTAAATTTTCTTTTTAATTATATTTTTTTTGTTTTTTCAACAGCCAACAAATAGAAGATTAGTTTACTGTCAAGAGAGAATTTAAAACTGAGTGGATAGATGGGTATTGAATAGATATTTATACTTTTTTGAAAAAAAAATAAAAAAAATATTTGGTGATAAACACTTATCACTTACAAATATTTCTATTATTTCTACGAATATAAAAATTACAATGGATTTTTATTATGTTTATAATATTTAACGACTTTGAAATAATTTTAAACATAAAAATATTTAGTTATTATTATGAAGGTTAAATATTTATTTCGAATATAATTATTTGATTTTTTTTCTTCCATGGAAAAGAAATAAAATAGCAAATGGTAAAAACTTGAACATTTTTTTTTCAGTATTGAAAAGATCTATAGCTATTATTTTTCATTGAAATTATTTTTTTAAAGGAATGCTTAATCCAAATTTTTGTGTCTGCTTGATAGATAATTTTATGATCAATATCGATCCAGTATACACTTGTAATATTTTTTTTTTTTTCTATTTTATATATTTATATGAGAATATTAATGTCCAAGAATATTGAAAAAACGATTAACAAGAAGTCATTTAAAAATTTATGTCATGGTCATATTTAAAAAGATAATTTTGAAAAAAATATAAAATGAAAATAATAATCGATGTTTTTATCAAAAAAGAAGCTGATAATAAATATAAAAATTAAATTTTGAAATAAATATTTCTTTGAGAATTTAATGACTCAAAAAATACAAGTTATTATTTTTTTTTTTAATTTATATATAATTATAATAATATTTATTTATTAGTTTTATTTTTTTTTTATTTTTTACAATGACAAAAAAAAAAAAAAAAAAAGTAATAAATTTAATGTAGCGAAGGTAAATAACAACAAATAAAAAAAACAATTATTTATTTTCTAGATTTATTTTAATTTTTGCATTTTTAATTTACAATTAAAATATTTATTTTATTTATTTTTATTTATTTATAATTGAAAAGTTGCTTGAACAATTACATAATATTACTCAAAAAGTTTGAAATTATTACATTGATAAAATAGTTGAGAATTTATATTTTTAAATTTTCATCGACATATATTTACGTACATTCTCCACATGAAATTAATAAATTGGTTTAAATTTTGAATCTCCTCGTCTGTGAAAAACATGTGTCAATAAATTATGTTTGAATACTCGCGACCTTGTTTTTTGGTATTTCAAGTTTCATACACGTGCAAAATTGCTTGAAAATTTATAAATATTTTCTCCCAATTTTTAAATTTAATTATATTTACTTACGTATAATTGATAATTTTTTTTTTTTAATTTTTTATTGGACACATCAATGATTAAATTACAATAAATAAAAATACATATATATTTTCTTTATTATATTATATTTATATTTTTTATTTAAACTTTTAATTTTATATTTTACAATGATAATAAATGTCTAAAATTTAATTTCAACTTTTTATTGAGTTTTAACATTACACAATAAATATAAAATTTAATATTTTTAACAAATAAAATTTTGTTTTACATTGATTATTTTTTTAGTAATTCATAAATTTTAGGTAAATTGGTTTTTTTTTCTATTTTTTTGAGATGATAAAATCTATTCATCAAAATTATGAAAAAAGAAGAACTTCAGTAATAATAACGCTTTAGCTTCTAAGTCCATTTGGAAATGTTATGACTCTTACAGAAGACAAGATTGATAATGGATTAACAATATCTAAAAATAAAAATTCATTAAAAATATATAATTCAACAATAATTCAACAACTAAATGAGCTTTATTATTTAAAAAAAAAATAATAATATAATAATAACTAACCATTCTTGGCAAACGTATAGACAAAAACTCGATAATTAAATTTTTTAGTAGCTAAAAATTCCACATATGATTTTTTACCAAAAATTAATTCCTCATTAATTATGTAATTTTTATTATACTTTTCCCATTTTCCACTTTTTTCATTCTCTTCTTGTACCTGCAAATTTTTATAGAAAAATAATTTTTAAAATATATTTTCATCTACGATAATTATTATTATTATTTATTTTTTTTTGCGTAAAATTCAGTCAAGTTTTATAAAACAAAAAAAATCATATTGTTCATTTTTTTCATACCATAATTTTGAGTATATAGCCGGGCTTTGGCAAAACTTCATAATAAATGTAAACTTTATCACCTTCATTAGCATCATAAACTTTGGAACGATAAAAATCATTTTGAAAATATCCTGGAATAGAACTGGGTTCAGGCCAAATTTTTTTGTCAATGTCCATATCGAAATTACTAAGGAAAAATAATTACGAATAATTATAATATATATATTTTTTTTATTGTATTTATTATTTAATATTTATTTCACCTTATATTTCCATAAAAAATACCGCGAGTAATTGAAATTTCTTGTTTATCATTTGGGTAAATAACTAAAAAATTTAAAATAAAAAATACAAATGAATGCTAAAATTAATAATTTAATTATTTAATAAAGAATGTGGATAAAAACGTACATTGAGTGTTGGTGGTCGAAGCATTAAAACACATTTTAAATTGCTGACGTTTTGGAAAATATGTAAAGCATCCAAATGAAGATATAAAATCAAGTCCCATGGATATTCTATTCACAGGGTTTACCAAGCCTTCCATCTGATGAAAAAAAATTATCATAATTGTCATTTAATAATCATAGCTAGTTGATTGAGTGTATAAAATTATAAAAAAAAAAAAAAAAACAAAACTAGTCGCTAATGACTCAACTTTGAATACAAATTAAATAAATTTGATAAGAAAAAAAAATGAACAAAACTTGAATAAAAATAATTTATGATTAATTAATTAAAACTTACCGAGAATATGATGACAGTTGATTCTTGGTTGATACTCGCTTTGGCACATGCATACAGGGATTGATTGACATATTTTAGAGGTATCGAATTTATTTCACAATGACCGATGGCAAATGGCATCAAAATTGTATCATCTTGTGCATTGACTGTTGCTAAAAATAGCATCACGATGCCAAAAAGAATATTAATCTTTATCATGATTGATAGTAATTACAAAAAATAAATAATTATTTATTTTTATTTGCGATGAATTAAATTTTCTTTTTAATTATATTTTTTTTTTTCAACAACCAACAAATAGAGGTTTACTTTCAAGAGAGAATTTAAAACTGAGTGGATAGATGGGTATTGAATAGATATTTATATACTTTTGAAAAAAAAAAAAAAAAAATATTTGGTGATAAGCACTTATCATTGATAAATATTTCTATTATTTCCACGAATATAAAAATTACAATGGATTTTTATTATGTTTATAATATTTAACGACTTTAAAATAATTTTAAATATAAAAAATATTTAGTTAGTATTATGAAGGTTAAATATTTATTTCGAATATAATTATTTGATTTTTTTTTTCTAGTATACTATAAGAAAAAAAATAAAATAGCAAATGAAAAAAAATTGAACATTTTTTTTTCAGTATTGAAAAGATCTATAGCTAATATAACTTATTCCTAATTCTTGTGTCTGCTTGATAGATAATTTTATGATCAATATAGAGCCAGTATACACTTGTAATATATATTTTTTTTTTTTCTATTTTATATATTTATATATATGAGAATATTAATGTCCAAGAATATTGAAAAAACGATTAACAAGACGAAAGTCATTTAAAAATTTATGTCATGGTCATATTTAAAAAGATAATTTTGAAAAAAAATATATTTATAAAAATATTAAAATTAAACAAAAGTAAGAAAAAAATATAAAATGAAAATAATAATCGATGTTTTTATCAAAAAAGAAGCTGATAATAAATATAAAAATTAAATTTTGAAATAAATATTTCTTTGAAAATTTAATGACTAAAAAAATACAAGTTATTATTATTTTTTTATTTTATATAATTATAATAATATTTATTTATTAGTTTTATTATTTTTTTTATTTTTTACAATGACAAAAAAAAAAAAGTAATAAATTTAATCTAGCGAAGGTAAATAACAACAATAAAAAAAACAATTATTTATTTTCCAGATTTATTTTAATTTTTGCATTTTTAATTTACAATTAAAATATTTATTTTATTTATTTATTACTCAAAAAGTTTGAAATTATTACATTGATAAAATATAGTTGAGAATTTATATTTTTAAATTTTCATCGACATATATTTACGTAAATTCTCCACATGAAATTAATAAATTGGTTTAAATTTTGAATCTCCTCGTCTGTGAAAAACATGTATCAATTAAAATCTGCTTTGGTAATAACTTTATAATTAGAAAAAAAACAAAAAAGACTCACGCTGGGCTGCCATATGTAACTTTAGTCAGAATATTTAATTTTTTTATTTGTCGGTCTGGAGTTCCTGTAAATACAATTTAGTTAAATGATTGTAAATAAATTTATTTAATTTTACTGTTATACGCGAAAAATAATAATAATAATATTACAACAGTATCAACTTACCACTTGGCGCAAATGTATAGAAATAAACTCGAAAATTAACATCTTTTGGAGGAACATACTCAACCCTTTCGCCACTTAGTGATAGACGCACTTCTTCATTCAATAAATATTTATCATCATATTGTTTCCATTTTTTCAGACGGATATTTTTTGAACTTGGTTTCTCTTCTTCTATCTAAAAACAATATAGAAATAAATATACATAGTATAAAGAAACAAACAAAAAACAATTTATTTTTAGTAGTAAAATCATAATTATAAAAATCAATTTTTTACCGTGAGTTTAAGAATATAATTATTGTCAGGTGGTGTCACGATTGTAATTATAATTTTTTCATTTTTCAAAGCTGAATATGTCTCAGTGAATCTCAAGTTGCATTGTTTGTAACCATCAACGGGATGAATTATTGGCCAAACTTGATCATCCTCGAACTGATTGCTAGAAAAAATATTATCAAAACATAATTAAAATAAAAATAATTTAATTCATTGATAAGAAAAAACATAAATATTTTCAATGAACATTTTCAAACTTACCCTATGTTTCCATAGTAAATAGCACGATTAATGGAAATTTGTTTTTTATCAATTAGATAAGCTGAAAAAATAAAAAAAATAATTCCAACGTTGTTCTTGATAAATGAAAATAAATATTAAACTAATTGTTTAATGAAAACTTTGGATAAAACAATACCTTTAGCACTGGTGGTCGATGCATTGAAACACATTGTGAATTGCGTATGCCTTGGAACATATGTAAAACATCCATTTGGGTCTGGATCATAAAGCGCCATTGACATTCTGTTCACAGGTGTAATCCTGTCTTCAAGCTAATTAAATAAATTCAAATATTATACAATTATTATAGTTGTAATTTAATAAAATTAACATAATAAAATTTCTATTTATTGACTGAGGTATAAGTGTAAAACTTTATATGAAAAAAACAGAATAAATAATTTATAAAATAATTAAAACTTACCGAGAAATCAATGATGGATGATGGTGGAAGAAATGTTGCATCGGCACAAGCATATAAAGTATAATGTAAATATTCATCAGGAATAAAATCATGTTCACAATATACCTCGGATTGCATTGAAATGATTGTATTATCTTGTACATCAGCTCTTGCTAAAACCAGCAATGCAAAGCCAACAAGAATATTAATTTTTATCATGATTGCTGATATAATTGCAAATAAATAAAAAATTTAATTGTTTTATTTCCTCGAAAATTTTTAAATAAAAATAATTTAGTTTTAAATATTTAGCCGAACAAATGAAAAACGATATTCGATTTAGTTTTTTACACTGTCTTTTCAGGGAGTTTAAAAGTTGACTAGCTTGATTAGTAGACTATTGAAAGCTGATTAAATAAATGGGTGTCGAACGACTATTTATACTTTTTAAAAAAGAATAAATTTTTGATGATAAGCACTTATCAATGATGACAATGACAAGTGTTTTTATTATTTTGTATAATATATAAAAATAACTTTGAACTTCTGTTGAATGAGTTTCGGAAAATGAAAAATGACTCGGCTATAATTATCGAGGTCAAATATTTATTTAAAATATTTTTTTTTGTATTTTATTTTTTATCATAAAATTTGAGTTTTGCTTTTTTTTAATTTGAAACAAAATATGTTGGCAAAATTTAATGGCAACAAGTCTGCCTTATATAAGAATGCGGAATAATTTTGAAGGCGTTTTTTTTTTTTTCCAAAACCAACTTAAAGTTTTACAAATAAAAAAATAAAAATAAAATACTGATAAATATTTTAATTATCTTTTGGAATATTATATTTTTGTTAAATTTGAGTTTTGCTTTTTTTCAATTTGAAACAAAGTATGACGGCCAAATTTAATGCCAAAAAGTCCGCTTGATTTATAAGAATGCGGAATAATATTGTAGGTGATTTTTTTTTTTTTCATAAACAACTTAAAATTTTATGGATAAAAATAAAACACTGATAAATATTTTTATTATCTTTTGGAATATAAAAAAAAACTTTGGACTTTGATTATATATTTTTTTTAAAATAGTCGTTAAAAAAAGATACACAGCTATATAATAATGGAGGTCAAATATTTATTTAAAATATAGTTTAAGTTTTTAATTTTTCATCATCTAATTTGAGTTTTAATTTTTTTAAAAATGTCATTATAATTTTTATAAAATATTATGCTACATTTTATTACCTTCATTATTTTTATTAATCACATATTTTTTAATGACTATAATTTAGTTTGATTTAAATACAAATTACATGCTTGATAATAAAATTTCATTTCAAAGTTGAAAAAAAAAAAAAATTGAATTTACAAAAAAAAATAATAATTGTTTATTTAAAATTTATAAAAATTACATTTTACCAGGAAGTTTTTTTGTTCGTATTTGATAATAAATTTTATGATATTCAAGAATGCGGAATACTTTTAATTATATTTTTCTTTTCAATTACAAAATAAAGTTAAAATATTACAATGAAAAAATGAAACACAAATACCAGAATAATGTTTAAACACTTGCGACCTTGTCTTTTGATATTTAAAATTTCCTACACGTGTAAAATTGCTTGAAAATTTATAAATATTTCCTCACAACTCTGAAATTTAATTATATTTACTTACGTTTAATTGATAATTTTTTTTTTTTCTCTTCGACACATCAATGATTAAATAACAATAAATAAAAATAATTATTCTTTCTTTATATTATATATATGTTTTATTTATTAATTAAACTTTTAATTTGATATTTTACAATGACAATAATTGTCTAAAATTTAATTGCAACCTCTTATTGTTGGTAAATGATCAAAGTCTTGATTTTGATGATGAAGTGATGAGCTTCTTGGACGACTTTCATGTTGACCACCACCCTTGGAAGTCAATTGGGGTAGTACCATTTGATTGTACGTTGAATTCTACATCAAAAAATCATTATTCCCAAAAAATACAAACAAAAAATCACAGTCATAATAATTATTGACAAATAAATACCCTAGAACGTTCTCTATATTTTTTTTGTAATTTCTCAAATTCTTCCATTTCACCTTCTGGCATTTGAAAATTAAAATTTTCAAAATATCCATGTTGAAGTAATTGATCACAAGTCCATCTTTGATTTGGATCCTTATCAAGACATTTTTTCAAAAAATCAATCTTTAAACAACAAAAAAAAAATTAACAAACAAACAATTAATTTATCTTTAAATAATAAAATTATTTTCAATGAAAAAAAAATGTAAATAACAACTAACATGAGCAGGTGTATTTGGTGTTATTGGTAAAAGTGTTTCCAATGGTGTCAATGACTGTGGTGTTGGTAAAGTAACACCAGAAAAAAATTCATTTTGTTGAAAAATAGCCATGTGTCTTGGTAATAAATCACCGAGTGTTCTTCTGATTAAATAAAGTTGATCAACATCTGATTTTCCTGGCCAAAGTGCTTCACCACGGATCAATTCAGCGAATACACAACCAATTGCCCAAACATCAACCAAAGTATCATACTGTGTATCACCAACCTGTTGACAATCATTAATCATATAAATATTTTCATCTGTACTAATTATTCAATGAAATAATATAATAATTTATTACCAATAATTCTGGTGCTCTGTACCATCTTGTTGCAACGTACTCTGTATAATTTTCACCGGGGCTCAACATTCTAGCAAATCCAAAATCACATAGCTTAACAACACCATCAGATGTTATTAATATATTTTCTGGTTTAACATCACGATGTACACATCCAAGTCTGTGACAATATGCAACACCCTGAAGTATTTGCCATGTTAATTCTTTGATCATTAATTCTGGACAACCATTTGGATATTTATCCATTTCATTTAATAATGTATGCTCACAATATTCAAATACTAAATGTAATTTACGTTTTCTTCTAAATACTTCTAATAAATTTATTAAATTTGGATGTTTTAAATTCTGTAAATGAAAATAAAAAAATACATATAACATTGTTTTGGATCTTTAATTATATTTGACATTTAATAATTGATTTTTATTTTTTATGATGGAAACCTTGAAGTTAAATTGAAAATTATTAAAAATTAAATAAACAAATAATTTCATCGGATTTATTCATGAGGAAGAATAAAAAGGTCAAAGTAATTTCACATGAAGAAGAAAATATAAAAATTCGTTGTTTCATGTATGATTGTGTATAAAAAAAAAAAAAAAAGGAATAGCTGATTATTTGTTGGATAAGATTTTTCGTTGTTATGAGAAACACGCAATGATATTGACCGGTACATTTTATTGACCAGTGTCCAGTATGTGGACTTGTAAAATAATAACAAAACAATGCGCTTGCGTATTTTAAATGATTCAAATTAATTTTTAAAAAATTAAATAAATGTCAATTAATATTATTTTATATAGGTATATTTATTTAGAATTACCTTTAGTAAACGAATTTCTCGTAATGCAATTTTACGAATTAAAGGATCATCTTCAGTTTGTTGAAATTTTTTGACAGCAACAATTCTACCAGTTTGACGATCTCTGCATTGAAATACAATTCCATAACTTCCTTCACCAAGACGACCAAGACGTTCATATCTTTCCATTGTTTTACTCGGTGCACGAGATTTGCTAGAAAAAAAACCACCTTACAAGTTAAAAATTCAACTAAATATATGTTCCTCAAATAATAAAAGAAAATAAAATAAAAAAATAATCAAAAAACCTATAAAAAAAAACAATGAAAACTGGAGAAAATATTTTAATTAAACTTTGTTTTATATATTTTCATGTAAATTTAATTTAAATACCGACTTTTTAAATCTTCCAAGACAAGGCAATGAAAATTGTTCAGAAAATATCATTTTAACTTGATAAAAAAAAATCAAAACACGATAAAAATAATACCAAAAAAAAGCTATTTAAAATAAACTGTTTAATAAAGTTTTTAAAATTTTTTCTAAAACTGTCCTTGTTCTCGCCATTGACCGATGAGACTAGGAACTTGCTCGATTGTTGAGGGGTCAAGCTCCTCAACGACTTACTCTCTTTCTCTCTTTGAAAATACATAACACTTCAAGTATTCAAAATAAATGCGCCAGCGCGTTTCAAATATTCTTTCCCTCAAAAATATTTAACTATACATTACCATATAAATTATTATAATTACTACGCAGTAATTAAATTTAAATAAAAAACAAAAAAAAAAATAATATTTTGTATAATTAATATAAATACTTGAACATTTAATTAATTTTAATAATATTTAATAATTAAGGAAATTAAATACTAACAGCATCTCCAAAAAAAAATTCATGTTTGCAAAAAAATAATGTTAACCCTTTTGTGGCTTTCAACAAACTGACTTATTGAGTGACATTAATTTCCTTTTTTTTTTTTTCTACTACCTTTACATCCAGTGTTTATTTTTTTTTATTTTTTTTATATATTCATATTTCATAAATCATTGATCAATAACAACAAGTTTATCTACTTTATCAAGGCTGACTACACATTGACTATTACTACTGTACATATTTATTATTAATTTTTTATTTTATTTTATTTCAATTTTAAGATTCTAGTTTAATTTTTTCAGTTCAGTTCAATTTGTCATGTCATTATTTAAAAATACTTTTAGTATTTTTATTTGAATTTACTCTAGTTTTTTTAAATTAATTTCATTGCAATTTGTCAATATGTTTTTTTTTTTTATTGTAATTTATGTCACACTAAATACCAAAATTATAAAAACATAAATTTAGCTAATATTTAATGATAATTGTTGAGATACTTGCGTGTTAAATTTTGATGTATTATTATTACACATTATGATTAATCGATATGTATTTAAATGAAGGTCAACGGAAGTTAATATGACTTTCAAATTAAAAATTCCCAACACGATTATATTTATAATACCCTCAAACTATAATAAAATTTCAAAGGAATAAATTTATCCTGCAACTGCGAAGAAGCAAAATAGAAATACTAAAATAGATAATTCTAAATAGATTTATTTTTTTTTCTACTTGACAAACAATAATAATAATGAAACAGAAAAAAAAAAAAAATTGTCTCATTTATTTTGATGACATGTTTGAGTAGTAAATGTCATGTTATTTTTATTGATTAAATTGACAAGTTGATAGTAAAGTAGAAATAAATAAATAAATAAATAATTAAATTTGATTAATAAATATTAAAACCTTCGTGGCAGTAGTGGCAGTGTGTTGCCAAATAGCCAGAGCTTTCTATCTTGTAACCATTTGTCCATGAGCCTTATTTTATTCAAATTTTATAATTTTATTTATTGATTTTGATAATTGTTCAATATTCACTGTTATAAATTTTTTATCAAATAAATTATTTAGTGTCATTGTTTCTTTAGTTAAATATTTTATTAACATAATCACTATTATTTTTTTTTTTTTCTTACACAATATTGATTATCTTTTTATATTTTTTTTAAAGTTTAACAAAAAAAAAAAAATAATTATTATATTGATGAAAATAAAACGACAGTGCTTCGACACAATATGATGAATTTTTTCACCTGTCTTGAATACACAGTGTACTTTGAAATAATAAAAAACAAAATAGACTGAATATTGTACGTCATGTGGGATCGATAGTTGAAGAGTTACCAGCACCCATCAGGTTTGTTAGACCAATATTATTATGTTTGTTTTTTTGTGTGTGTTGAGTGTAACTATTTACAGAATTTCATATCAACTCAAAAATTTTATTATAATGTTTAAAAGTTTCAAGGTCTAAAATAATTACTATTAAATATCAAATAAATTATTATTGAATATTGAAGTACAGTTATAATGTTTTTATTTATTTTATTTTATTATTTTTTAATTACATTTTTTAAATATGACAGAAATGTCATTGGCTTTTTTATTTCTTTTTTTTAAAATTATTTATTAATTAACAATAACACAGAACAAATATTTTTTTACAGCTAGAAAATAAAAAATAAGATGCAGTTTTTATGGTCGTATTTCTATTTAGAAATAATCTGCATTATAATTTTTTTTTATTTAACAGTTAATTATTTTGTAATTATTTATTTATAATTTTTTTATTCTGCTGTGGCAGTATATTTAATTTTGGTAATTATACACTTTTTAAATTTCTTTGTGCGTTATTTCGTGGAGTTTTAATATCATCTTGATTATTTTCATCGCCTCTTACTGTGAATGCAACATAATAACGTTTTGTGCGATCCAATTTTTCAGCTGGTAATGATATTATTTGTTTTTCATCACCTTTTGTAAATTCAACCTATTAAATTAAAAAAAAAAAACAAGATTAGATATATTTTTAACACCTAGTTTAATAATTTATTGTATGTATGTATTATTTTATATTGAAAATGAATCTATTGATTAATATTTTTAATACGAGTGGAGGATTTTTTTTTATCTGCTTAATTGATCTAATTTAATGTAAATTTGTGAATTATTTATTTAAAATTTTTATTGATAAAACAGTATAATTTACAAAAAATATTTAAAGTAAAAAAAAAAAAATAATCCCTCGTATTATATGAGAATGTCAAGATTGAAATAAATAATATGATGATTATGATTGACAGATGATCTTGGTGCAATCTGAAGATGACGATGATTGCTATGAAAAAACCGAAAAAAAAAAAAATATAAATTAATTGTTTAAATAATTTCTACCGTCATTTGACCCCTTGCTCGAGTTTCAATTTTTGGAAAAAATGTACCTTCACCTCGTTCATGATCTCCTCCACCTACTGCAATTAAATCTACCATGAACCTAAGCAAATTACGTTATTTATACAATAATAATTTACAACGAAATTAGCATTAATATAATTAAGCTGTCTTGATTAATTATTATTTAATAATCAAGTTTAAATATATTTATATTTAATTCTTACGATATGTATAAATTGGTACTGATGTGTATGCACTTGTGGCATGATGACAACGATGTGTTTTAAGTGTGCATTGTTTAGCATCTGTACACCAATCTGGTGATGGTGGTCGTCTTTGAAGACGACGTAATTGTTCATAAAGAAATCCTTCGAAATTTCTAAATAGAAAAAAAATTTTTAATTAATTATATATTTTATTTTAATTATTTTAAAAAATTATACAAACTTGAATGTTAGAGGTTGATCATATCGTGCAACACCAAGAGCTGGTCCAGCCATTCCAGCTTTGTGAAATGCTTCAACCTTGAATTTAAAATTATTAAATTAAATTTAAATTAAAAACTAAATTATTTATGATTTATTTTGTAAAAATTGTTATAAGTACTTGTCTTTTGACAAGAACATTTTCATTTGTTTGACCATGACGTATTTGTAAACGTTTTAATTCCATTAATTGAAAAAATATTTTTCTTTCAAGATGATAACGACGTAAATTAATTGATACATCACGAGTTATTGTTTCCATATTTAATGCTTGTTGTTTTTTAGTATTTGGATAACATTTTATATTTCTTTTTGGAATTTTTGATACACGTGGACTTGGTTCAATACCACTATCACGTCCACCACCACCACCACCACCAGTACTGTCTTTTCTTTGTTTTCTACGTGGTCTAAAAGTAACTGGACTTCCAATCAATCGTCTATCAGCCTAAAAGTTTTAAAATTAATAAATTATATTACGGAAATTTAATTAATCTTATCTTCAACATGAATTTTCTTGAAATATTATTTTTGTTAAATCTTCATTTACTATTTCCAATAAATATCGAATATCGAAATATTAAATTTATAATTTTACCAGTCATCTTCTTTTGGACAAAAAGATAAAAGCTAATTTTTAAATAAATAAAAATATATTTTTTTAAATTTATAGATAATATTTTTTATTTAATTTTTTTTTTTTACAAAATTACCTGAGCTGGTGTTTGATTTTTTGTTGATTTTGGTGGAGTACTTGGACTACCTTCATCACTGGTAGATGGTAGCACTCTGACAACTCCAAGACTATCATCTTCATCATCATCAGGATCAGTATCAGGCTCAGCATTATCACCAACAACATCACTTATTTCTTTGGCAACTTGTTCATCTTCGTCATCCCATTCTGGACTTTGAATAACAGCAATAATAGCACTCTGATTTGATGACTGTTCATTTTCACAATTTTCATCAAATAAACTACTTTTTGATGTTGATTTTTTTGGCTTTTTTTCTTCATCATGTTTTCTTGGTGTTTTACCAGTTGATGGCCTTGAACTATGTGAATTTTTTGATGATTTTTCTGAGCTTGAATTTTCATTGTGATTAACATCCAATGGTTTATCATCAAAATTTTTTTCTTTATCTATTTTTTCTAATTCACTTGAAGTTTCATTTTTTATTTCATCATTTTTCAAACTCTCAGTAGATTCTAATTTTTTTTCTAAATTATCATCTACGATATTTTCTAGATTTTCATTTTTAGATATTAATGTTTCACTTTCTGATGTACTGTCATTTTTAATTTGAGAATTTTCTTTTTCACTAGAACTTGATTTACTATGCTTTGAAGAATTTTCATTTGTCAATTTATCAGGAGTAGAATTTGAAGTTGACGTGGTTTTTGATGTTTCAATTGATTTTTTATTATCTTCCAAAGGCATTGGAGTTTCTTCTCTAATTATTTCTTCTATTTTTTCATCATCTTGATGCTCTAAAGTTCTATCGTCATTTTGATTTTGATTTTTTTTTAATTGTGAATCATTTGATTGAGATGATTCAGTGCTATTTTCAGTCGTAACATCATCAAGACTACTTGAATCTTCTGTTTTACTACTTGACAATGATTTATCATCAATATTTTTATCATCATCTGCATGAATTTCTTTTGTTCTTTGACTACGAATATCTTTAACATCTTTTCGTAAATCTGCAGCTTTATTCATCAATGAATTTTGCATATTATCAGCTTTTTCAAGAATATCATCCATCTCAGATTTTGTTAATTGTTGATCAACATTATCAGCTGCTGTATTTTCAATTGGTCTATCTGGTGATTGATCTTTATGAATCATTGCTGTAACTGTTACTCTTTCACCAGCTTCTTGACTCGTACTATCAGTTGTATCTTTTGTTAATTTTTTTTTTTTCAATTCTTTTTTATTATCAATATTATCATCATTTGTTTTTTCATTATTTGAATTTTTTTTATCACTATTATCTCTTTTTTTTTTTTTATTTAACTTATCATTTTTTTTTGTACTTTTTTTATTTTTTTCACATTCTGTTATTGTTTCACGTGATAATTCTCTTGGTGTTTTTGATTTTCTATCTGAATATTCTACTTTTTCCATTTTTTTTTCTAATAATTTTTTTACAACAACAACTTCAAGGCTATCATCACTTAAACTACTATGTTTTTCTTTGTTGGAATGTTTTTTTTTTTTTTCTTTATCATCATCATCATCATCATTGTCTGAGCTTTCATCATCCAAATCATTTGAAGATGACGCTGATGATGATGATGATGAGGATGACAATGAAGATGTTGATTCACTGTATTCATGCCTTGAATATTTTTTTTTACATGGTTTTTCATTATTTAAATTAATTTTATACCTTGCTGATTCACTTTTAGCTCGTCTTTCACGTTCACGTTTTGATGATTTTAAATGACATATTTTTTCTTCACTATAACTACGATTATTTTTATTTTTTTTTGTATTTCTTCTTCTTGTTCTTTTTTCAATCCAATGTTCTTCAATATAAACATCAGCATTGTGACAACGATGATGATTGAAATCACACTCACTTGTTGTACTTGATTCACTTGCATTTTTTTTAATTCTCAATTTAGCTGCAAAAACTTGTAGAAAAAAAAAAAACAACAAATAAATATACAAATTAAAAAAACACTTAAATAAATAAATAAATAAAAATATTTAATTAATTTTAAAATAAACCTCGATTAGGTGCTGTTTGACAATTACGAAGATGTTGTGAAGTTGTACCACCATGCATTTGTATAAGTTTAGCACAATCACGATGACCACGATAAAGTGCTGCATCTAATGGTGTCATTGTACCACCTTTATTTGTTTTAAATATTGCATTTATTCTAGCATCATTATCAAGTAATATTTTACAAGCATCTAAATGACCATGTAATGCTGCAACATGAAGTGGCATTCTTCCATCATTTGTTGATACATCAAGTGTACTTGGTTTTTTACGTGCAAGCCATTTAAGTAATTCAATACGTCCAGATAATACAGCTTCATGTGCAACACCAGTACCACGTATTGTTCTTGCATTAAGTGAACCACCATGTTGGGCAAGCATTTTTAATGTTTCCAATTGTCCTTTTGCTGCAGCACAAAGTGCTGGTCTAAATGTACATGTAAACCAATTAATTTTATACATAAAAAAAAATAAGAATAATTATATATTAAACATACGTTCTGCCTTTTCGATCTTGTCTATTTGGATCAGCACCAAGTCTCAATAATAATGCTGTTGCATCAGCATGTCCAAGTGTTGCAGCATAATGTAATGCTGAACAGCCATTATCATCAACATGATCTGGCTGTGAACCACATAAATTAACTAATGCTTCAACACATCTTGCATGTCCACGTGATGCAGCACAATGAAGAGCTGTTAAACCATCTTTATCAGTTGCACCAGCAGCTGCTGCTCCACCAGCCCTTAAATTTACCAATTTAAAATTATTTTCCATTCATTAATATATATAAAAATATAAATTTACCTTACAAGTGCAAGTACAGCCTCAACACTTCCTGCACTTGCTGCCCATAATATTGGCTGTCTTCCATCTTCATCTTTAGCATTAACATCAGCATTAAATTCTAAAAGTGTTTGTAATACTTTTAAACCAATTTTTTTAGGTACTGAAAGTTCAGCAGTAACAGCAGCACCACAACATTGTGCAGCATAATGAAGTGGTGAACCACCACGTAAATCTGGTGTTGATGGTCTTGCACCAGATGCAAGAACTAGTCTTACACATTCAGCTTCACCACAAACTAAATTTTAAAATAATATAAATTATTATTTTTAAATAAAATCAAGGACATGTAAATTATAGTAGTAACTATATAGAATAAAGTTGATTGAGTGTGTCGGGCAATTGTCGCGTGATACACCAACATGAACTGAACAAATTTTTTTTTTTTCAAATATCTTGACCCACTGACCTTAACTGACCAAATGAAATTTATAATAAAGTATTTTTGATTTTATAATTATTTCAAAATGCAATATTTATTTATTTATTTATACCAGTTGCCCAATGAAGAACACTGTGTCCCTCAAGATCCTTGGCATTGACATCAGCACCATTTGCAAGTAGTACAGCAACTAATTGTGTATCACCAGCAATAACAGCAAGATGAAGTGGTGTATGCCCTTCATTATCTGATGAATTAACAAGTTCAGGTGCTGTTGATGCAACAGCACCAGCTGTACCAGCATCCATACAATAATGTAATGCACTTCTCAATGTTCTATCACGATAACAAATTGTTTCTTCTTGTTCTTTTAATAAACGTAATACTCTTGATCTATCTGCTTGTTGACAAGCATGCATCAATGGAGTTGCTCCAAGATGAAGTATTCTTTAAAAAAAATATAAAATAATTCAAATAATTAATAAAGTTTTTTTTCATTTAACTTTTATTTTTATTATTTAAAACCTGTATGGATGTTTTGATATTGGATCCTGATTGACAAATGGTATATCACGACTCCAATGACGTTGTCCTTGATTTTTATTTTTATATTTAATACCATTTGGTAGTGGTGTTGTCAATGGTGGTAATGATACATCACCAGTTGTTTTATCTTTTTTCTAAATGAAAAAATAAAAAAACCAAATTTTTAAAAAACAAACAAACAAATAATTTAATTAATAATATGTACTTTTGATTGTTGTTTCTTCTCTTGATACTTCAAGGGTATAGTTGGTGTTTTTGTATCCATTCCACTTAATAATTAAATAACAATTAAAATTCCACCACCAACACCACCACCACCACCACCACCGCCAGCGTACAACCGGCTTCTTATTCAACGACTGATCCACTCTCTTGAGTAACATTTTAGCCAAATATTATCAAACAACCGCATGTCAATCCTTTTTATTTTTATTTTAATTTTATTTGTGAATATATTATTCACATGTATACATTTAAATATTATCTTGGCTACTATTGGTCGGTTGGGGGTGTAACAGCGTCTCTGTGGGGGTTGAAAATGTGTTTAAGAAATTTATTGAGAGAATTATCGTCCGTAATAAAAAAACGTCACTTCCGACCTCATTAAACTACTTTTTTTTTTTTTTTTTATTTTACTCATTCTTTGTTCGTTGGTTCGTTTTTTTTTTTGAGCGCATTGAATAAGTGGGCCAAATTTATATCTTGATAATCTTGAACATTAAATCACCAGCGTGAACGTGAATCTAAAACTACTTGTGTCGTTGAAACCACGTGCCGTTGAAAAATTGACCAGGTCAACCACTGGCTACCATGGTTACAATGATTCACAACAATTATAATATAAATTTGCTAATGATAATAAAAAAAAAAAAAAACTAAAACATGCACTGTGAATAGGGGTAGTCACGCGACAAGGTCAGCACGTGAAGAATAAAAAATTATTTTTCTTTATTTCATCTTGATTTTTTTTTATTTTAATTAATTTATTTACGTTTTTTTTATTTTTAAATTTAAGTAGTAATATAAATATTTAGTCAGCCATAAATATTTAGAAATTTTTTTGTATTTTATAAAATTAGGACACAAATATTCGATAAATTATTATGTTAATAAAAAAGATAGTGTTGGTCCAATTTACAGATATATTTGATTTTAATATCAAACATTATTTTCAAGCTCCTGCCCATCATGTGTCACGCTATGCTTGCAAGTCCCATCAAAAGCATATCAAAATGCATTATTTAAATAAATTTATATGTGTATTATGTGTATATATGTGTGTCAGTGAATTTAACACCTTGGATCCCTGACCTGCATTGCTCAAAATTTAAACACTTTACCATATAAAAAAAAAAAATAAATTACATTGTCATTTAATTTTATCGTTTTGTTTAATTCAAATTTATTTTTAAATATATAAATAAGTCAACGACAAAACCACGTGTATTTACATGTTGAGGAAAATCGCAACCCTTCACAATGTTACTATATTTAAAAACAATTATTAAATTAAATTAAATTTATTCAATAATAAAATACGTATATATAGTCAACAATTAACCATTAAAAATAAATGAAAAAAAAATAATTAAAATTTATAATTTCTATTTAAAAAAATAATCAAATAAATATTTTAAAAAAATAAAATCAACAAACAAAAATAATAAATATAAATTAAATATAATTGAAAATAAAAAATTAATACTTACAAATTTTAAAACAAGTGTTGTAATTTTACATTTTTAATATATATTTTCGATAATAAAAATTAATGTTTTTTTTAATGATAAATATTATTGATTATACTTTTTAAGAGTTGAACCCCGAGACGATGGGAATAATGATGAGTTTGTGTGGATGGTGCCAAGGTGATAATAAATTTTTTGATAAATGAACTAAAAAAAAATAAAGGTAAAACTGGTGGTGTTGGTGCACTTGGTGTGGTGTTACTCTGACGGTTGTAAGTAAACTGTTTCTTAAAGACAAATTAAATTACATTTTATCATGCATATATGTGTTTACCTTATCACAACATTATTTTGCAGCAATGTTTTAGTTTGGTGGCAGGTAGACACGAGCAATGCCGATGAAAATAACACGTTATGTATATATACACATCACATATGTACACTGTACAAGAGTATCGTGTACGTTGCCAATGGTTACCAATATCCAAAAATTGTCAACAATAACATATGACAGCTTGAAGTAAAAATTTAAATATTCATTTTATTAATTACTGTAAGATGTCAATTTGTTTAAATAATGATGATGATTATTTATTTATTTATTCAAAATTTCATTTCGAGGTCATTTTAAAATTAAAATTAATTTATGCTTTTATTGATTTTATTCATATACTTTGTGCTATAGATGTAAAATTATTAGTTTGAAAAAATTAAAATATTTTTAATAAATTTATATTGTTTAGAAAATTTTTTTTCTAAAAAAAAAAAATAATAATATTATAAAAATATTTTTTTAATCTATGATATTAATAAAGTCAGTTATCATTAAAATTTGTCAATTATCTACTTTTTTTTTATTAAACAATTCATAATTTTGAAATATGGCGATTCATATTGTTTTTTATCAGTTATAAAAGAAATAGCTAAAAGCAAGGGCTGTTCTTGTTTTTTTGATATTTCTGCTGCTTTTTTGATAAATTCAACAGTTATACTTGCATACAGAACAATAAGCGTTTTCATTTTTGGTGAATTTTCAAGAACTTTCGTGGCTACATCATCAGTAATTTTATTGCTGCGTGGTAACATTAATCTAGTCAAGTTTTTAAGCAATTTGATTGATGAAGAATCAATGCTGTTATTAACGCCGAAAAAATACAGAAATGTTAAATTATTCATCTTTGAAATGGCTACTACACCATCGTTAGTCATCCATTTACAATTTATCTCAAGCGTTGTTAATTGCTTTATGGTATTGGCAATAGTATACAAACTATCATCTGAAACTTTGTATTCCTTCAATTTCAATGTAGTTATACTCATTAACTGGTTTGGCTTAATGACCTTTTCGTTTAAGGAACAATCTCTGTAAGAACATTCTAGTGTGGGATTATTTCTCAGATACTTTCTTAACTCTGGAAAAATTAGTATACCACTAAATTCAAATCTTTTCAGAGCCTTTAGTCGACGAAGCACCTACAAAAACAATTATTTATAAGTATATCTATGTAAAAAATAAAAAGAATATTTATGATTTTTTTTTATAATAGATATAAAGTTTAACTTACACAAACAGTGTTCTGCGGAAATGTACAGGGTATATTAGGCCTGCTAAATATATAGGGTACGTCAGCTTTCCAATGAAACAAAGTCAGATCAGTCAATGTATCAGCAAGGGATTCCAGTGCAGTAATTAAATAATAAAGCTTAAAGTTGTGTACCATATGATATTGAAATATAACTGTTAATACTTTAAGCTTAGATAGACGTGAAAATGCATCATAATATATAACTCCATCGTTATTAGAGGTGAGTCTCAAACGAAGTTTCAAGAGGTTCGGACAATATTCATTAACAACTGGCACTATGTTACTATGACGATAAGCTGTCAAATCTAATTGTGTTAAATAACGACCACATTTTTTAAGCAATGATTTTAAAAAGCTTAATTTTCTATCTTTTGTTTGATATTTCTTCAAACAGTTTGGATACTCATCATATTCCCAGTGAGTTAGTTGAAGTTTTTTGACATTACTCCAAGAAAAATCAAGGGCTCTTTTCCATTTTTGACATACTAAAAATATAAATAAATTATACAAATATATATTAATTATCATAATTAAATTATTTTTTTAAATATAGTTAATTGATATTTTTATTATTACATACCCAATGCAATTTTAGGTCTTTCCCATACTGGCACATACATGAAAATTTCAGCCAGGCAATCATCATTAACAAAGTCAATTGCTATACTGTTGGCGTGGTCAATTATTATATTTTCGGCGTATGAATGATCATGATTCTCAACGTTTATCTAAAAAATAATAATGAATGTTTATATTTTACAACAATAATTCAATAATTAATTTACAAGCATGTTTTGACTGCAGTTATATATTTTAGACTAACCTCATTATTATTTTCGTTAAAAGAAGATGTTGACATTTCACTTGTAACTTTATATTTTTTAGAAAAAAGGTTTTCCGACTCTAATTTACGTTTTTTTCTAAATTCTTCCATATTTGATAATTCACTAGGAGCAAGTTTTGGTTTAATATTTTTTTATTGATATTTTTTTACTAATATTTTAATTCCATAGAAAAGAAGCACCGGCAAGCACGAACACAAGCGAACTGTGATGGTTTAAGCAGGTTCAACCCAATTCAAACTGCCCAGTGTCCACACACATGTGGAACTGTCCAAGAACTATATTAATTTAAGAAGATTAGAGTGTCGTGAATAGTTGAAGACTACAAAAATTTAATACAGCGATTTTGTGGGTATTTTGCAAACTTCAAAAAAATATATATCATTGTAAATAAACATTTTTTATTATATAAATAAAAATTATTAATAAAATGTTACAAGTAAAAAAATATTAAATTTAATAAAATAATAATGGGGATATTATAGGTGCATCCCCATAAAAAAAAAATTTTTGAACTATTTCCTATATTATCAAAATAATTTTCAAGATAATCCTTTCGTGCATTTAATTGCTAGAAACACAAAAAAAAAAAAATCAAATCAAAATACTAAAGCTTGATCTTAATTTTAAATTAATTATTGGCGGCTTTATTAAATGACCAATCAGAAAAAAGTGTCAGCCATGACTGACAGTTTCATTCTGCGCACGAAATTGTAAAAGAAAAAAAAAAAAATAATAAATAATAATAATCACAATAATATACACATGTAAAATTGAGGTTATGGCTTGAAAACAAGTAACAAGCACATGTGGTTAACTGACATACTTGTTAATAATATAACTTTGTTTATAAATAATAAATTGTTGTAGTTTTTTTATAATTTGTTTTTTTGTTAATTAAAATTTTTCGAAAATGAATACTGTGAAAAAAAAGTATAATTGGAAAGCACGATCAACACCAAAAATTGAAATTGACAATTCACAAACTAAAAACGTAAATAACAATTAAAATTAATTTATATAATTTATTAACTTTAAATTTAATTTCAGATTGTTGTTGAATTTGATAATCCAAAAGAACATTATGACAATTGTAATGCATTGGTACTTCCTGATCGTAAAAGACAAACAATAAATAGGGACAAAAAAAAATCAACTGTTAAATTATTATCAAAAAAACGTAGGAAAGTATTGGAAAAAGTTTTAGAAAAAAAAAAGAAAAAATTTAACGTAAGTTGATGATTTAAAATAACTAAATATTTATATGTTTATTGTTTACTATAATTTAATTTTTTTTTGTTGTTATTAGAGAGTAGGATTACTTGAAAATTTACAAAAAGTACAAATTCCAGCTGAAGAATTAAAAAATTATGTATCATTAACAACAATTCAAACAAAAGGATTAAAACGTCATTTGCGTGATGAAGAACGTGCTGAATCTAAAGTTGAAAATTTTGTAGATAATAATGGTGATGATGATGATGATGATGATGATGATGAAGAATCAGCTATTGATGCAATTAAAGGAAATAAAAGAGCTCGTCTTTCATTATTAAATGATAAATCAGCAATTAAAAAAGCTGCATTGTCTGATCCAAATATTGTTGGATTTGAAGAGTCAAGTGATGATGACAGTTTATCAAGTGATAATGATGATGATAATGATGATGAAGTTGATGAGGTTGATGATGAAAAAGAACAAATAAATTCAACTCCATCATTACCATCACCACCACCAACACCACCACCAGTAGTAGTAGTAAAAGAAAAAATAATTCCAATTGTAGAAATAAAAAAAGAAGAAATACCAAGAATACCAGCAGTATTTGTTGCATTAGATCGTAAACCAGAAATTCAAATGGCAAGATTAAAACTTCCAATACTTCGTGAAGAACAAACAATTGTTGAAACAATAAATGAAAATTCAGTAATAATAATAACTGGTGAAACTGGAAGTGGTAAAACAACTCAAATACCACAATTTTTATATGAAGCTGGTTATGCAAAAAATAAATTAATTGGAATAACTGAACCAAGACGTGTTGCTGCAATGTCAATGAGTAAACGTGTTGCTGAAGAAATGAATTTACCAAATAGTCAAGTATCATATTTAATACGTTTTGAGGGTAATACAACAAATGATACAAAAATTAAATTTATGACTGATGGTGTATTGTTAAAAGAATTACAAAATGATTTTTATTTATCAAAATATTCAGTTATAATATTAGATGAAGCACATGAAAGAAGTGTTTATACTGATATACTTATTGGTTTTCTTTCACGTATTGTTGAACGACGTACTGCTATGAATGATCCATTAAAAGTTATTATTATGTCAGCAACATTACGTGTTGAAGATTTTCTTGATAATAGAAGATTATTTAAAATTAAACCACCATTAATTACTGTTGAATCACGTCAGCATAATGTACAAATTCATCATAATCGTAAAACAAGTCAAAATTATGTACTTGATAGTTTAAAAAAAATTGTTAAAATACATAAAAATTTACCAGAAGGTGGTATTCTTGTATTTTTAACTGGTCAACATGAAGTTAATTCTGTTGTTGAAAAATTACGTAAATATTTTCCTTATAATGAAAATAAAAAATTAAAAAAACAAGCTAAAAATGTTGCTGTTGTTGATGAAGAGGCTGATAATAATGATGATGATGATGATGATGATGAAATGTGTATATTTAAAAAATTAAAAAGAAAAAAAAAACAAATTCAAATGCCAAATATAAATTTGGATGATTATTCAGCAACACCAACTGATGATACACAAGATGATTTATTTGATATAAATGATAGTGATAATGAGGAAGATGAAGAAGATGAAGAATTATTAATGGATTTAGAAAATTCAACAGCTGGACCACTTTGGGTATTACCACTTTATTCATTATTACCATCAAATAAACAAGCTGAAGTATTTAAACCAGTTCCTGATGGTTGTAGACTTTGTGTTGTATCAACAAATATTGCTGAAACATCATTGACAATACCAAATATAAAATATGTTGTTGATAGTGGACGTTGTAAAAAAAGATTGTATGAAAAAATAACTGGTGTTAGTAAATATGAAATATCATATATTAGTAAAGCAGCAGCAAATCAACGTGCTGGTAGAGCTGGTAGAACAAGAGATGGTCATTGTTATAGGCTATATTCATCAGCAGTATTTAATGATCAATTTGAATTATATTCAGAGCCGGAAATATGTCGTAAACCAGTTGATGATTTATTATTACAAATGAAAGTTATGAATATATCTAAAGTTATTAATTTTCCATTTCCATCATCACCAGATATTGTACAATTAAAAACTGCTGAAAAAAAATTATGTTTACTTGGTGCACTTGAATTACCAATTGCTCATAAAAGAGAAAATTATAATTCAAAAGTAACACAACTTGGTAAAAGTATATCAGTATTTCCAGTAACACCACGTTATGGTAAAATGTTATCAATATCACATCAATATAATTTAATTGGTTATACAATTTGTATGGTATCAGCATTATCAGTACAAGAATTATTAATTGAAGGACTTGGAATTGATGGTAAATCAAAAATTAAATGGTTAAAAACACGTAGAATGTGGGCTGGTAATGGTAATAGTTTATTACTTGGTGATCCAATGGTACTTATTAAAGCAATTGGTGCTGCTGAATATGAATATCAAAAAGGTAAAATTGATAATTTTTGTACAAGACATGGTTTACGTACAAAAGCTGTTGTTGAAATTCGTAAATTACGTCAACAATTAACAAATGATATAACTTTAAATATACCAAATTTAGAATTAATTGTTGATCCAAATATGTTACCACCAAATGATGAACAATCATTATTATTACGTCAAATAATACTTGCTGGTATGGTTGATCATGTTGCTAAAAAAATTAAACGTGATGAAATTAAAGATGATCAAGATAAAGATAAATATAAATATGCATATAAAACAATTGAAATGGAAGATCCAGTTTATATGCATTCATCTTGTGTTTTGAAAAAAACATTACCTGAATGGATTGTTTATCAAGAAGTTTATGAAACTAATAAAATGTATATTAGAGGTATCACAGCAATTGAACCAGAATGGTTACCAAAATTTGTACCATCATTGTGTCATTTAAGTGAACCACTTGTTGATCCACCACCAAGATATGATGATGATACTGGAAAAATAATATGTCATATGACTGGTACATTTGGACGTGCTGCATGGGAATTACCACCAATGGAACTTGAGCATCCATCAAATATTGATGGTGTTAAATTATTTGCTAAATTTTTACTTAATGGACAAGTATTTACGAAATTACAAAAATTTGTACCAATTTTAATATCAGAGGGTGATGTTATGATCAAACCATGGGCGAAAACTGTTCCTAGAGTTGATTTTATGGCAAAACAATTATTATCACAAGGAGTTATGACAAGAGATAAATTAATTGAAGTATGGAAAAGAGATGATAAATGTAAGCACTTTATATATATTTTAAATTTTAAATATCTAATTTTGATTTAATTAATTTATTGTTATTTTTTTGTTTTTTTTTAGTTTTATTGAGTGCTTATCAAAAATGGATTCCTGAATCAGCACACAAACAAGTTTCTAAACTCTGGCCACCAATGTAGTTGATTATTATTTTACATATTTTGTAAATAACACGATAATAATGATTAATAAATTTATCTTTTTATTATTTAAAATTAGAATGATTTACTTTTATAAAATTTCTTTTTTTTTTTTTTTTTTTTTAACACAAGCGTATTTCCATTTTACGTGATACTACTGATAAAAAAAAAAAAAAATGAAAATATCCAATTGAAAGTATTTTGGAATATTTAAATATAATCAGAAAATAATTTCGAAATTCTAAAAGACAATTGTGTGAATAATAAAAAAATTTCTTTTATTAAAATTTCAATATACAATTAAAGTTTAAGATCAATGTGTTTATAAAAAAATTTAAAAGTACCAACTGTTGTTAAGCTCATTGGTACACTTAATTTTTCCAACTCACGAAAAATATTTTTACAAGTAATTAGTATTAATGGTTGTTTTGGATTGGATCGACTAAATAGAAAGTTGAGACAATTTTTATTTGGATTCTTTCCATTCATATTAATTTCAATGATATAATCACAAATTGAATAATCAGCATTGTTGACTGTTCCTGATCTACATTGTTTTTTATTATTTTTTGGCTCTTTAACTATATTTTAAAATAAATATAAATATATTAATTAAAATTGTACATTGTATTATTGATAATTTTTCTTACCTGATGGATCTTGTAGAAGATATATTTGTGTTTCATTAATTGGATTATTTGTACTATCACTAAGAAAATCATAACTAGTATAACGTACAGTCATTATTATATCTAAAAAAAAAAAATGGAAATATTAATAATCAATATTGTTTAATAATCGATTTTTTTTATATCTTACTTTTCTTAAATGTATTCCAGTGCATAATATATGCACAATGGTCGAAATCATTAAAACACACAAGATTTTTATAAAGATTTGTTATTTGTACACGATGAATAATACTGTCTCGGTAACTAAATGGAAGTGGTCTTCCATCAAAGGATGAGGATTGATTTTGAAGATGCTCACTAAATTTATAATCCTCCAATAAACCAGTGGACATTCCAACCTTGAATATAAATAATTATTAATGTCTTTTTTGTTTCGATTCAATTGTTGATGATGATGATGATTATGAATATAATTTTAATTTAGTACTTACTAAAATGAACATTGTAATTAAAATTGATATTTTTAAATTTTTTACAGGCATTGTTGATCGAAATGACATATCCTGTGGAAAAAAATTAACAAGTAAACGAATGAGACACATGTTTTTTTTTTTTTTTTTTTTTTTAAATAAATAAATAATATAAATAATATTTTACTTAGGCAAGTAGTGTTATAATAATTGTTTGTTTGTTAATATTTTTTGATGTATCAAATCATCAACTTGATTTTATAATTTACTATGTATACCTAGTAGTGTGAACAGGTATAAAGGATTCAATAAAAAAAAACATGTGTAGGCAAGTTAAAGGTTGCTTCCGAGAATATAAGGAAGAAAGATTTTTCCACAGCCTTGAACATTTAGAATAATAAATAGTTGTTGGCTATTTGCAATATGTAATTTCTATAATTAATGAGGGGGAGGGTGGGGGAGAAGGTACTAAAATAATTATTGATGCATGACATTGAATGGCTAACTGATTACAATTGTTAGTAGAATTATTTAAAAAAAAAAAATACTTTTCGTATAGTAAAGTTGAAATTTTTTTTTCCTCAAGTCACTAGTAAATAGACTTCTATCAAGAAGGGGGTATAGTTTTCGTAGTTTTTGTACTGTTTATTGAGTAAGGAGGATATCAAATTGGGGGTAGTTTTCGTTGATTTTCTACTGTTTTTTTAGTTAGTACAACATCGATTTGGGGGTATATAGTTTTTGTTGGTTTTCTACTGTTTTTTGAATGTGAAAGATATCAAATTGGGGGTATATAGTTTTCGTTGATTTTGTACTGTTTTTTGAGTGAGGATGACATCGATTTGGGGGTATAGCTCAGTGGCAGAGCAATTGGCTGCAGTCCAATGGGTCCCTGGTTCAAATCCGGGTGCCCCCTGTTATTTTTTGTTATTTTTTTTCATGTTTAGCATTTTTTTAATACTATTTACGCCTTTTTAGATACTTATTACGTGTTAATTAGTCCAACAAATGCTTAATTACGTTAAAAATAGCTCAAACTGAAGTCAAATTAATCATTTACCCTCTCTTACTATTTCTCTATTTATCAGCTACTTGATGGAAAAAAATTTCAACTTTATTATACAAAAAAATAATATTACTAATTGACATAAAGACTTCGTACTAGATTTAAATAAAACTCTATCGCTTGCATTGTGGTTTTTTTTTTCTATCTTCAATGGTTTTGGAAAAAAAAAAAAAAAACTTCGAAAATAAAAAAAAAAATCAGATATTTAATTTTTTTTCTCGAAAGCTATTATTGTTGGAAAAAAACCCCACATACCAGATGATACACATTTTCCGGGCCTTTCATTTAAGCCTAATACGAAGTCTCTATCTTCATTATATCAAAAATACTAAAAAAACCCCTGATGAAACTATTTCTCCGAATTTTTCCGTGATTACTCGGAATTTTTAAATTTTAATTTAATTTTTAAATTTCTCCCAAATTGACCCATCTGGAAAAATAAGTGAAAAATTTTCTCCTCGTCATTGATTTCAGAAGAATTTTTCCGCGGTAAAATTATTTTTTTCACACGTTTATTCGCGTGTTTTTTCACGGAGAAATGTTTCGGAACGTTCCTTTACCCAAGTTTTATGGAAAAATTTCTTCACGGTAAAATTATGTTCGTGGAGAAATAATTCCGAACATTTCTTCCCTTAGTCATTTCGGAGAAATTCGGAAAAAAATTTTCATACCTTTCTCCACCCATTTCTCCGCATGGGTCAATTTGGGAAAAATTCGGAGTAATTACGGAGAAATTCGGAATAATTGCAGAGAAATTAAGATATTATTTATTTATATATATTTTTTTTTGTATTATCAATTAATAATTACAAGTGCCTTATTGGCTATTGCACAGTATAAAGGGTCATCGTTTTTTTTTATTTTTACGATTAGCATATATTATTATCTTCGCTCTTTGCCTCGGGTATTTGAATTTTTGAGATAGCTTAAATTTATTTAATGTTAAAATTATTTCTGTCTAAAATTCCCTAATGAATTCATTTCAACTTCTCCAAATAGTTCACATACACCAGGATCGAAAGCAACATATTTCAATTACATTTTTTAAATCATCAATTGATAGATATTCATTATATTTTCAATATTTTTTTCTCTAAATTTATTTTTTTAAAAATAAAGTAATACCTTGATAAGATCTATCATAAATGAATATAGGCAAAATATTTTCATTTATTAGGTATATTTATGATTGTTGTCTATACATATTTTTAAATTTACATGGTAATATGAATCACCTATTCCACTGACTGTTGCTTTTTTATAATTAAATTTTATTGAATAATTTTAGAAGAAATTCTGAGCTGTCATGTTGTGTTCCACGTTTAAATTTCATATAGTTGTTCTCAATTGCCCTATAAAGAAAACTCAATAAAAGTACTTTTATTTTGTGATATAAATATAAACATATCTCTAAGCAATAATCTCAACAATCGAGAATTATCTTTTTTAATTTGATCACAAAATTGTGATTATAACCATTATAACCCATTCATGATTGAAAAATAATTAATGCAAATATATAAAACTATATACCCTAAAAATTGAATGAAAAAATAAGCCAATTTTCTCCGGATCTTCTCTGGATTTCTACTGATTTTCTACGCAATTGAGACTTCCGGATATCTCGAGATATTATTTCGGAGTTTTTTCAGATTTTCTCGGGATTTTTTTGGAAAAAAATTTCTTTTTTATTTTTCGTATGTATAAACTCTTTCTTATGGTTTTTTTTATTGCTTTTTCCATTTTTTTTATTATTATATCAAAAGTTCCAGCATTTTTAAAAAATACTAAAAAAATACCCTGATGAAAATATTTCTCCGAATTTTTCCGAATTTCTCCGTGATTACTCCGAATTTTTTAATTTTTGTGTAGGTCCACTTTTTTTTTTTCTTCTCCATGAAATTATATCAGCCAGATATTTAGATCATGCTTTTCTTTTTTAAATAATTTTTTCTTTATTAAGGTCATGTCCTTGTTTATATATATTTCTCATGATATTTGAAAAAGTAAATTAATTAATTGTGTGTAAAACAATGAAACAATGTTTCAACATCTTCCGGTTTCTCACATTTTATGATTTCATGTCAGACATTATACTCATAGTATTTAATTTCCTCTATAGTAAATATATCCTCTTCAGTATTGTGCAATCATTTTCATTTCTACACTCAATAAACCAACAATTACCTCTAATTAAGTTAGTATATTAATCAGGTCATTAATTGATAAGACTAAATTAATTTTTTTTTTTCAAATTTAATTTCTTTAATAATTCGAAAGTTCAATACAAAACAATATGGTTTCACTTTGAAAATCATTCAAAATTTACATTTTTTATTTTTTATTTTATTCAGCACCACATACTCATTGAATATTCAATGTTTACATTTATAAAAAAACAAAAAAAAAATAGTCACAAGTCACTTATCAATGATTATTTCATTCCACGTTTTTCTTTTCTATATATTTAAATGAAAAATTTATTTTTAGTAAAAAAAAAAACTTATTTCACTCAACTTTCCATTCAATTTTTTTTTTCTTTCGATTATTATATATAGTCTCTTTTTTTTTTTTTTTATGTAAATGTAAGTTAATAAATAAAAATTATTAAATTAATTATTGATAATATTTATTAGTATACAAAATTGAGCACAAATTGACACAAAAAATTATTTTTTTTTTTAAATTAGTTTTTATATTTTTCATTTTTTTGTAGAGCTTAAATATTGATAATAATATTTTTGATGATTACAAAAACTATCAATCATTAATTAGCTATTAATATTCAAAAAAATATAACTTAATATATTCAAATAATGAATAATAAATACTTGGCAGTCTATTAAATACATTCATATTATTTTTAAATTTACATTTTTTTATTTGGCAATCATTATTGTCTTCCACGTGATACCTAGAACAAAAAAAAATTTCGTTTTAAAATTATAACGGTTAATGAAAATAAAAAAAAAAGTATATTATTAGAATATGGAATATTATTAAATAAATCATCAAGAAAATAAATATATTAAATTAATTCCCTGAGTAATTACTCCGGCATGAGATTGATGACGGAGAAAATACTGGTACTAATTCCATGTCGACGAAATTATTTCAGCATCAATCTCATGCCGGAGTAATGCCAGAGCAATTTTTCCAGCAGGGTTTATCAAATTTTCTTCTAAAAAATATTAAATCAATCATATTTTTTATATTTTAAAAAATATTAAATTCGACATATTTTTATATTTAAAAAAATATTAAATTAATCATATTTTTATATATTTAAAAAAATATATTAAGTTCATCATATTTTTTTTTTTTTACCTTTGAATGGCCTGAATGAAGAACTGGTATTTTTGATGTTGAATTATTAATTACTGATGCATATTGATCATGCTCCATAATACCCCAAAGTCCATTTTGTGCTGGACCAGTTGAAGCAACTTCAAGATTATTAACAGCTTCAGGTAGCACCTGGTATGCTTTCTCAATGGAATTCAATTCAGTTGAATTTATCATATCATTTTTTATTATTCTTCTAATACCACTATGATTATTTTCATTATTATTATAACTATTATTATTATTATCACTTTTATTATTACTATTATTATTATTATTATTATTATTATTATTACTATGACTGGTAAATGTTTGTGGTGTAACAACATACACACGTTCATTATTCAATGAAGCCATTGAAACAGAAAGTTGTTTTGAGGATTGATCGTTCATGTTTATTGATGATTCTTTATTACTTGTTTTTTCAATATTGTATGTCGATGGTCTTTCAGTTTTAAATGGAGAATACTAAAATAATAAAAAAACAAACATAATTAATTATTTAAATTATAATATTTAAATTTGAAAAATAATTTTTTAATAATTTATTTACCTTAATATTTGTTACACTTGATGATGATCCAACATGTTCTAAATCATTTTCAAAAAATTCCGAAAAATCATCATCATCATCATCATATGTATTTTCAGTTGATGTAGTTGGCTCAGTTGTTGTCAAGTATTCATCTGGTATTGATTTTGATTGAGTTAATTGTGGACTAAATGAACCTGGTAATTTTGTTGTTGAATATTCTAAAATTGTCCAATTGTCAATATTTTTTTGTAATTTAACATGATCAATTGATGTATTAGCTGGTTTTGCTATTCTAACTGTAGAGTTTAATAATTTTTCCATACTTTCTAAATTTTTTGAGAGTTGATTTTCATAATTTGTGTTAAATTCTTTTGATGATGTTAATATTGTTGGAGAAATGGCTGTTTCATCAGAGTGGCTATCTTGTTGATTTAAAAAATCATGTGGTAATTTAAATGGACTTGGTTTATATTGTGATGTATAAGGAATAATTATTTGAAATAATTTATTTCTTTTAGGAGTTTGTCGTCTACTGGTAGGATAATCATTGTCATCATCAATACTATAGCTATCATGAATTTTATCTGGAAAAGCATTCATTACTTTTAATGTTGAACCACCATTATTATTATTAAATAATGATTTTGGTTTTTCTTTTGTTGTTGAATTATCATTTCTTTTTAAAAATTCAAGATAAGATTCGTAAATTGCATCTCTCAATGGTTGTTCAGTTTTATTTTTTCTATTTGAATTATTGATATTATTATTTGATTTTTGTGTTGTTGTTGTTGTTATAACTCTAGAACTTGGTGTTGTTTGTACTTGATAATATGTTGATTGTATAATTGGTTGTTGAGTGGTACTTGTTGACTGTATTGTTGGTTGCTGAACAGTAGTTGTGGATTGTATTATTGGTGGTTCAACAGTAGTAGTTGATTGTATTGTTGGTACTTGAATAGTAGTTGTTGGCTGTATTGCTGGTTGCCAAACAGCAGTTGTTGATTGTATTATTTGTGGTTGAACAGTAGTAGTTGATTGTATTGTTGGTTGTCGAACAGTAGTTGTTGACTGTATTGTTGATTGTCGAACAGTACTTGTTGATTGTGTTATTGGTTGTTGAATAGTACTTGTCGATTGTATTATTGGTGGTTGTATGGTAGTTGTTGACTGTATTGTTGGTTGTTGAACAGTAGTAGTTGATTGTATTGTTGATTGTATTGGTGTTTCTGTTGTTGAATAATTTAAAACTGGTGAATTAACAATTGTAAAAACTTCACCTGACAATGAATTAACAGTTGGTGAATTTTGTATGTAAATAACTGGCTCTGTTGATTGTGAATAAATGTATGTAACATTTTCAGGCTGATTATTAATAACATATGGATGAAAAACTGAATTTGATACTGAATCACGACCAGATGCTGTTATTCCTATATTTGATGCTGTAACATTATTTCTGTTGATACCAAAATATGGAATAACAGTTGTCAATTGTTCAGTATTTGAAGCATCAGTAACTTGATCAATAGGTTTACTTGTTTGATTAAATATATCATTTTCAATTCTTCTAGTTTGAGGATGAAATTTTGTTTCACGATATATTGGTGGTAATGCACCAGCAAACATATATATATTTTGAATTGGAATTTTTATTGGAACTGGATAATCTGGCTGACGTTTTTTTGATATTTTATTATTATCCTGACAATTTGTATTTGGTTTATTTTTTAATGGTACTGTATTAGTTGGAGCATATACTTTCACATTATTTGATGGTAAATTATTTTGTTGATTAATTGGTTTTTTATTATTTGAATTTTGAGGTAATCCATTATTTGTTCCAGAATAATTATTTTGATCATCATAAGCATTTGCTTTATTTATTGGAGTCCAGGGTATACTATTACAATCATTACAATTACCTTTCTGAGATGGTGGTGAATATGATTGACCATTTGGTGGAAATGGTGGATGTGGAAGTTGCTCATTTGAATATCTATTAATTAAAAAAATTAAATATAATTATTAATTATTATTTCTATGTATTTATAATTAAAAAATAAAATTAATAAACTCACGTTTTATGTGGTAATGATTGTTTTCGTGCATCATAGGTATTCTGCCATTGGCCAGCTTGTTGTGAATCATCATCTTGATAATTACGTGATTGATAATTATTTGTTTGTGTTTGTTGTTGTGGCTGTGGCTGTGGTGTTGTTGTTGTTGGTATTGGAGTAGTTGGACTAACTGCATTTGTCCAACCAAATAATCTTGCAAAAAAACCAGGTGGTTCTGGTGTTGTTGATAAAGGTATTGGAGCTGGTGTACTTGTTAATAAATTCATCAATAATTTTCCTTCTCGTGTATTAGGATTAATGATTGGTAAAAAAAGACGTGGATTTTTTGATGGTTGTTGTTGTTTTGGTGGTGTTAAAAATTCACTAGGAAAGTCTTGATTTTGTCTATTTGATAATAATTGTCTTGGTCCATTATTGCGAAAAGATGATACCATTGACAAATAATTTATCAGTAGAATCAAGAAAAGCAAACTCTAAAAAAATAAAATTAAAATATATGAATCTATGATTTATTTAAATTGATGATTTAGAAAGTAAAGCAACAAAATAACCAGTTTAAAAATAAGCTATTCATTATATGCTAATAAATTCATCATCAATTTATTCATTATATTGTTAAATAAATAATTTACTAGAGTTATTTTATTTAAACAATAACAAGTATTTTGTGTGAATACAAATTTTACAATTGGCAAGTGTATAATCACATTAATTAAACTCAATATTAATTAATTTATGAAAAGAATTTATTTTTTTATGATTAATTATTATTTAATTTTTTTCAACTTTAATAACGAGAAAATATATATATTTTTTTTTATTATTTCTTTTCAAATTGAGAGAGTCCAATGATGAATCATAATTTACTATTATTAGTTAGCTACTTTAAAAATTCTAATGATCCATTCGACAATTTGTCTACAGGTAAACCGTAAAATATATATTAAAAAAAAAAAAACCATTAATTTTCTCAAAATAAAAAACAAGAATAATAAAATTTTCATGTGTTTTAAAATTATATGGATATGCGTGTGTTGAATGTAAAAGTGTCTTGTGAAAATATACTTATGCAGTACATATATATAAAAATTGGAAACTAGAGAGGTCACGAGCACAAGGAAGAACAACACAGTACACAGTCAATGGCACGAGAAGCAAAAGAAGAATTTTTTTTTAAAAAAGTGGGTCATTATTTTGCTTCCTCTCTGAATATCTTCAATGAGGCAATAAACTTTGATACATCGACCTTTAATTGTTTATAATTTAAACTTTTTTTTTTTTCTTTTTTCATTAATAAATATAATAAATTTTATTGTTAATATTATTAATATATTATAAAAAAAATTTGATAAATAATTTCTTTACTAATTAATAATTATTAATTGTTTAAATTCAATTTTTTAAATAAAATTTTTTTTAAATATTATAGACTGTAAACAATGTAAATATTAATTTAATAAAAAAAAATTTTTTTGCTGTTTAATAATTGTTAATTGCTCAATTTAAATTAAATTTTTTTAAATGAAAATTTTTCTATTTAAATTTCATTTATTGTTATTTTTTAAAAATAAACAATAATATTATTTTTTAAAATGCTAAAAGTCATGTTTTTATTTATTTTTTCGCTTTTAAAATCATGATGTGCTCATTTTTTTTTTTTCTTGTCAGTAAGAATCGTGTGAACTTGATTATTGAAAGAGAACACTCTGGAGCACATCACATTCGTTTAAAGAAAGTGAAGGAGGAAGAAACAGCAAAGAGAAATTAACAATTCTCTTGTGTATTTTATATATATTTTTTTTTTTTTTCATTTATCTCCGTCTATTCCATTGTAAACGGAGAAAAAAATTTTCTTCCTTTTCCTTGAATTATTTATGAAGGATGAGTAAAAAGAAACCGTGTCCTCTTAGATGCTGGCACTGGTTTTGGGACACTGATTTATTTGGTGGGGATTAAATATTATGCTGAGAACTAAAAATTCTCTTTCTCACTCAGATCATTATGGATATGATGATTGTCAAGAAAAATACAGTGATAAAGAAAGCGTCTAAAATTTTTAAATATTAACTTAGAAATCATCCTACTGACTCAAAAAACTGTTAACATGTTTGTTTTTTTTTTTTTTTTTTAATCCATCAATAACTCATCGACAAGTAAATATTGAATTTTTTTTTTCCCATGATAAAAAAAAATAATGAAAAATCAAATGATAAAAAAAAAAATTAATTTATATTGTGTGACCCCCAGGTGAGATGTAATATTTGAAAACATTGATGTAATATTTCATCAATAAAATAATCAATCAATCGAATAATAAAAAAAAAAAAAAATTCCAATACTCATCTTGTCTAACAAAAAAATAAAATTAAAGAAGAAAAAAAAAACGTAGAAATATTTGTTAACCCTGACCTTCCCAAAGTCCATAAATCAAAAAAAGTTATATCGTGTTACCTGACTGCACTTAGCCACCGCATGAATAAGTTATAATTTTAACAAAAGAAAAAATTCAACCAACAAAATATATAATTCTTCAACATTATATAATAACAAAAAATTTATAATCAAATATTTTTCATAGTTAAAAAAAATATTATCGTAATGTAAAATTACTTACTTTTTTAAATAACTCCATGATGTTGAGTAATCCTTTTTGTTATTTCACACAAATTAAGCACTTTTTATAAATTAATTTGATATTAAATAATATTTGAAAATTATTAATATAATTAACAATTTAATAATATTAAATAAATTATATTAATTTTTACAAGAGACCAAAAATTATTGTCGAAAACATGACTATACAGTGTGATGGTCTCTGTTCGAGTGAATCTGATCCAATCTGATCTGTTGGTGGAACCGGTGAAACGCTTTTAAAAAGAAGAGGAAACACAAAAGGAGAAACCAGACAGGTGACAGAAGCTCTGCTCCTTTTTTTTTTCTTTTTTTTTTTTTTTTTTTTGTATATACCTCTATAAGCAATGAATTTGATATGCTATTGTGATTGTGAGTTTTCCGTATTGTCTAGACCAAGAAAATTAAGATACATTTTTTGGCCGAAACATGTTTAGCCTTACTACTATATAGTATATAGGATTTTATTTTTCTGAAAATTTTTGATCATTTGGATATATAAACCGGTTACTCTATATACTTACCTTGATGAAAATAAGGTAGACCCAATGCAGCCCCTAATTTTCCACATAACTAAATTCCAATTGTTTATAATAGGTTTGAAAAAAAATTAAGTTAATTTTTATACAATTTATGTATGAAAATATTGAAGACATTTTTCTTATTTATTTTTTTTACTTTTCATCTCATTATTTATTGGAAAATTCGCTGAAGCAAATGCATCGCGAAATTTTATAAATTATTCAATAGGATAGGAAAAAGTTAATGTAAATTATGTAAATGGAAAAAAAATATTGATGTTAATTTATGGCATGTATTTATGGTAACCATACAATTGAAAACACCTAATTACAGTTACATCAAATTAGTATTTTTATTTAAATCGTTATGTTTTAATTAAAACTGATAAAAAATAATTTAATGCGTTAAATACTCGATTGAATTATTATACATAATTTTTTTATTAATTAAATAATAATTTGATTACTATAGTCTCACTCTAAAATCATTTGATTATTACATATTAGTATTGTTATTTATGTTGAAAAATTAATTTGACATGATTCAATAATTATTATTGATAATTATAGTTGATGAGTATATTTTTTTTTTTAAACAACTACCTGGGAATCTTTTTTATCAACAGAATAAAATAAAAAAAATTTAAAATTCTGTAAACTCTCACTGGCTGCTCTAGTAGACAGTCAAAAAAAAAAAAAGAGAGAAAATAAAAAAATATTTTTATGGAATGACAAGGCGACGTGTAAGTTTACATTTTGTTATAAAAAAAATGATAAAATAGCTCCAATCATCAATAAAAAAACATAAATATTAAAGGAAAAAATAAATTTCAAATACAACAAGACAATACAACAACTTGAAATCATAATAAGAGCACAAAAATGAACTATAACAATTCAGGTGCTCGTAGAGGTATGTGTCATCATCAACATTACAATTAAATCCCATTCATCACTCCATCTGTCAAACTAAATAATATTAAATAACCAATTTGAAAAATAAATTAACTATCACCCTTTAAATACATTAAAATACATTGTGTTTATATTTTTAAAATAATGACATATACAGAATTAGAGGTTATGTTTTCATAAAAATAAAAACCCATAACAAATATATCAATAAACATAAAATAAAATATTTGTTGTTATAAATTTATCTAGGCAAGCCCAAAAGGATACTAGATCCTTCAGCAAACTTGGCTCCAACAGCTTCATCAACACCACAAAGTCCTTACATGTACAACCAACAGGTATGTTCAATAAAAATATATACATCAAAAATAATATTATAAATAACAATTAAAAATTATTCAGATGCCTATGAACAATATTCCACAACAACAAGAATATGGCTTCAATATGCCAGATCCATCAACACAAGCATATGGTTTTAATCCATCAACAATACCACAACAAATGCCAATGCCAATGCCAATGCAACAACCATCAATGCAATATAATCAAAATGAACCACCAAGAATTGATACATTTGTACCAACTCAATTTCCAACTCAATTACTTGCCGAGCCAATTGTCACAAATATGGCATTAAAATATGGTGATGCACTTGTTGACACTGGTAAACAACATCTTGAAAAATATGTACCAGTTACAGCAATTAAATATTATTTTGCTGTTGATACTGATTATGTTTTTCTTAAACTTGCATTATTATTTTTTCCATTTACACATACGGTAATTAATTGTTATAAATTTATATTTATTAATTAATTTATCATTTTATTAATTATTTATTTTTTGTTGTTTAGGATTGGTCTGTAAAGTATGAACAAGATGTACCATTACAACCAAGATATGAAAAAAATGCACCAGATATGTATATACCAACAATGGCATTTTTAACATATGTTGTTATGGCTGGTTTATTACTTGGTACACAAGAACGTTTTAGTCCAGAACAACTTGGTATTGTTGCTAGTTCAGCACTTGCATGGAGTGTACTTGAACTTGTTATTCATACTGTAACATTATATACAATGAATCTTGATACTAGTTTACGAACACTTGATTTACTTGCATATTGTGGTTATAAATATGTTGGAATTAATGCTGCGTTATTGTTGTCACTTTTACTTGGACGTTTGGGTTATTATATTGTCATTGGTTATTTTAGTATATCATTAGCATTTTTCTTAATTCGATCACTTAAATTACGTGTCATACCTGAGGGACACTCTACATACACAGCTATTGGCAATAAAAGAAGACTTTATTTTATACTTTTTGTTGCTGCATTACAGTCAGTCTTCATGTGGTGGCTTTCTTATCATCTTGTTGAATGAGATTAATCATTTTTTCTTTTTCTTTTTTCTTTTTAATATATATAATTAATACTGTGTCATTTTGATAGAATTTTTTTTTTTTTTTCTTTCTCTTGTTTTTGTCAAATTATTATATTATTAATATTATTGTGATTTTTTTTTTTTTTTCATTCATGTTTAGGAGAAAATTTATATTCTTAAAAAAAATTCAAAATTTTTGTAATAAAAATATTTTATTATTTAAGAATTATAATAATAAACATTAAATTATCATTGAAAATTTTTTGTGACATTTTTATTTATCCATATTAATTTTTTTTAAGGAAAAATAAATAAATTTCAATTTTTTGTAAATAAAAAATTCAAGCTGCCGCTATTTTAATACGCAAGCTTGATTCGTCGAGCCATTTTAAAACTAAATAATAAAATCAACCAATCATGTATAAGCTAGAAATTAATCTAGAGTCCCTATTATCAATAAAAAAAAAAAAAATCATATTGACTCTCCATCTCTCTTGGATACTTTACTCCAATTTATTATTGTAAGAGAGAGTAAATTTATGTGATCATCTGATCACACATATTTTGTGATATAAATTTTTGTTTTGTATGTATTGAAAAGTGGTGGAGGTGGTGGTGAATAAAATGCCGACGAGACAGACGGGTATAATCTTGACGGCAGGGTGGTGTTGTTGTTGGTGTATGCGTTAAGAAAATACATGTTCAAAAATTACATACATATATCACAACGTGGAATATCGCAAATAACATACATATTTACATATTTTTAAAAAAATATATTCATCTTAAAAAAAAATAAATAAAGAGTAAAAAGAAAAAAATAAAAAGTGTCTCTTGTGAGAGTGTGTGTTGTGTGTTGTTGTGTTGTGTTTATATTCCTGTCATCAGGGATGTTTATAATTCCATCAGTGTAATTTTATTTATCATCAAAATATATAAATAATTTAACTGATGATTATAATAGTTTATGAAATTATACTGATGTGTTTAAATAAATAATTGTGATAAGTGTTATATTTATAATTTTAACAATGGCGGAGCGTATGAAAATGACGACTCCTGCCAACCGGCCTGTACCAATGAAGCTTTTTGCAACATGGGAAGTTGATCGTACACCACCCAATTGTATACCCAGGTAAATTTAATAAATACTCCAATAATCATCAATACATTTACTCCAAAATGACAGTTGTATTTAATTTATTTTTACTATTTTTATTATTGTTTTATTATTAATTATAATGGATTTTCTTTGTGATGAATTTTGGAGGGAATTTTATTGATAAAGAAAAAGGAAATAAAAAAATAAAAGCACAACTGTCAAGATGACAAACATCCGGACAATAGGGAAATGACTTGTGATTATCAGATACACATAAACTATGTTTATTTTATTTTATCTTGACATGTCATTATCATCAATCATCATCATTTAAAACAAATTTTTATTGACAGATAAAATGAAAATAAATGTTTTTTTTTTTTTATTTTTAATTGTAATTATTATTTGTTTTTTATTGAATTTTTTTTAATCAGATAAATTTATTTATTTAAATATTTAAACAAGAAAAAATATATTACTATTTGTTTATTAACTTTTTTTTTTTTTTTTTGATAAAATTTAATATTAATAATAAAAAATGAAAATAAATAAATTTTTTTTTTATATGGCGCATTAAATTGCATTGGTAGACGAAAATTTGATTATTATTTTAAAATTGACTCATCGAGAATTTAATCCCAAGACGTGAAGAGAGAGATAGAGATAATTTTAATTTAATTTTCTTAAATTAATTAATCGTAGGAATTTAATTAAATTAATTTTAATTTTTTAAAATAAATTTGCCAAAATAAAATGCCTATTTCTTTGTTTAAAATAATAATAATTTAATTAATAATATACATGGTTAATAAATAAATAACATGGGTTAAAATAAACAGAAAAAAAATGTAAACATAAAATAAATTGAGAGAGAGAGAGATTTACATTTCCTGTGACACTTAAAATTGACAGCTAATCCCGGCTCATTCAAACGGGTGCTTCAATGACAGGATTATCAACTTCAATGTCATTGTCATAAATTAATATTCATCGACAGTAATAAAAAAAATAATTACATATTTATATTAATATAAATAGAGTATTGTAATTAATTTTTTTTTTTTTTTTTTTCGATATTAAATTCGTATTAATTGATTGAATTTGTGGGGGTTTGTTAAAATGAGTCAATAGCAACAAATGTAAGTAATGATAAGGTTTCATCGTTGCTTTGTGTAATTAGATATCACCTCTTTTTTTTTTTTTCTTCTTCCCTCTCTTGTTGAGTAAATTTATATTCGACAACCCGTTGCTATGTTTTCGGTAAACATGTGGTAAGCACTAAATCGGTTTACACATACAATTTTTTTTTTATTTATTTTTCCTTTTTTATTCACACTTTATGTATTATATTATTATTATATTTTCATTTATTTATCTTGAATTAATTTTTTGAAATAATAAACTTGAGATGTATGTTTTTTTTAAGTTAAAAATTATTGAACATTGTTTGTTATTATTTTTAACTTGTTAAATGATTAAATTAATAAATAAAAATTATTGAATAAATAAATATACTTTTTTTTTTAATTAAAAAATATTTTATTGATGAAACTTTAAATTTAAATTACATCAAGTTTTAAATTCGTTGTAAAAAAAATTAATAAACAAGTTGCCAAAAGAAAAAAAAAATTCAATGATATTTTTAGAAATAAAATAAGATTGATTATATTTTTTTGAGGAAAAAAAAAAGGAAAATTAAATTCGTGTGTTTTATGTGTCAAGAGAGCTTGTAATAAATTTTTATAAATCAATCAGTTGGGTTGATTAATTAATTCAATCATTAGATAGTTAATTAGTTGGTTTTTTTTTTTTTTAAATAAAATATGACCACGACCTTTAAATATTATTATTTTGGCGTCTGTCTGTGACATTGGCATTGACGTAACATTGTTGCTGCAATGCGGACATGTGTTGAGGGCCAAAAAAATTTCACATGATATTTTAAAAATTATAATATATTTCGAAATTGTATGGTTTATATTTATTGTTAATTAATTGTGAGAATAATACACTGTCTTTGTTTGTGTTCTGACATTTTAAATTAAATTTATCGATGAGAATAAAAATTAATAATTCTTAGAGTCTGATTTCCATGTGTAATAAAAAAATTAAACTGTCAATTCTCATTTCTGTATTTCAATTGAACAGACAAGAATTTAATTTCAATTCTAATAAAAATTTTTATACATTCAAACTCACTGGATAATAAAAAATATAAAATATTCTTAGAAAAAAAATTAAATTTAATATTGATAAATGTATTTTAAATTTTTTTTTCCTACATTTTTCTAATAAAACCATCAAGGATAGAATTTTTCTATTTATAAAATCTGTCGACCCATGAAATAATCATTGCAAAATATTCAACAGACACCTCACCTTCGAAACTTTTCATGAAAAAAAAATAAAATATCTTTCGTCATAGTTTTCGATTATCGAAATAAAAAAAAAAAAAAAAGAAAATATTGTTTTATTCATAAAAAAACATGACTATTAAATATTTATACTCATTGTTGATTTAATTTATTATCAACACATTTTTAATTGTCCTCCAACATATTTAAATTTAATATATTTTCATATCGAAAAAAAAAATTTATCATTGCTTAGGTGTATATTGTCTTGTACTCGTTTTATTCGTCTACAAGTCACGAATCAATATTCCATTTTCAGACCACGAATGATACGTCACATACATATGTATCCAAACAAATATCAGGTACAATCATATCGACATACAAAATATATAAAAGAAATATATTAACTTATTCTACAAACTGATAAAATTTTACTCTTAATCAAAATATAAACTTGATTGAAAAAAATTTCATATCTTTTTGTTATTCAATATGACAATCTTGATATTAATTTATTTACAATGACATTTTCATATATACATTGTATTAAAAATATTTCAAAAATCAATAAAATAATATTCAAAATAGAATATACAAAAAATTAAGAGTGGAAAAAATTTCACATACTGCCAAGGGTTGTTGTTGTTGAAATAAAATTATATCGATTTGATGTCACTGACCAGTAAACCCACCTCGAATTGCAATTTTTATTTTTTTTCATTTCAATCAAGTAACTAGTATTACAGATTTATTATTAAACCTCATATATATATTTGATATCTATTTTTAAATATAAAAATAAAAAGTAACATGAAATATTTCTAAATTATTTTGCAAAAAAATTTAATGATTAAATATAAAAATAATCAAATCAAGATGTTTTGATAAAATAAAAATTAGTATATAATTTTGTGATTTAAATATTTTAAATATAATAAAAATCATCAGCAATTTAATTAATAGCAGGAAAGCCAGTAGGTGGGCCCTTTGTCACGAAACCGACCCCCTGGAGCCACACGCACATGTACTTTTATTTTTTTTATTTTTTTTTAGCAATTACCTGTGTCGCCCTACTGTCTGTCTGTTCAATTCTTCCAATCGATATAAAACTTTTCAACGTAAATAGAATCCACGTGCTTATTATTCTACATTTTTTATATTATTTCAATTTAATATATTACATTTATTATGCATATTAATCAATTGATGATTGATTAAATTGATAAGAAAAATTGTTGTTTCAATAATAAAAATAGGGAAAAAGGTAATTTTTTTTTTTTTAAGTGTTCATTTTGTTATTAGGAAATAGGGTTTAATGTATATTGGAGTTTAAAAATTATTCAAAGTTTAGGAAATAGGCTTGTGTTGTAATCGGACACTCATCGCGTGTTGAATGAGCAATAAAAATTTGTTGAATATATAGTTTAGTTGCTATATATACATATTGACTTATTGAGGATAAAAATAAAATGTAAATTTTTTAATATTTAAAACAAGTTTTTACTTGTTACAAAATGTAAAAATCGTTATTTTTTTATGTTTATAGGCTTTGTACATTGACATTATCAAGACTGGTTATATTACGATCACTTGGTGTTGATTTAACGTCAATCAGCATTGCAGTTAAAATGCAAAGTTCAAAAAGAACATTAAGATCTAATGAAATAACATTACCACCAAGTGGAATACTTGATACTGAATTGGATTTACAATTTGCATTACAATATCCACATTTTTTAAAAAGAGATGGTAATAAATTATTGATACTATTACAAAGAAGAAAAAGATATAAAAATCGTACAATGCTGGGATATAAAACACTTGCTGAAGGTTTTGTCAATATGGCACAGGTAATTTCCATTTTTATTTTTCAAAAAAAATATATTAATCTGATATTTTTATCACTTGTTATGATAAAAAAATTAATATACTAATCGAAATTTAATTAATTAATGAAAAATTCAAATTTTCGTGCAAACAGAATTGAAAGAAAAAAACCACAAATTATTTATACAGCCTTGAGTCATAAATATTCAATGATGTTTAATCATTTAAATGATTAAAAAACAATATTTTCATTTTTCCTAATTATCATATTTGATTAATTTCTAAATAAAACAATAACGTCAATTTTTTTAAAACAAATTAAATATAAAATAGAAAAAAATATAGTTTGATAATAATAAATTTGTCATTTATTTGCCAATGATAATATATACCCAATGTAAATTTTAAATAATGAAAAAATAATAAATTTTTAGGTATTACAAAAACAAATGGATTTAGAATTAGAATTAATATACGATAAAGCAGAAAAATACGGTGGTAATTCAGTTGTACTAGCAAAAATAAGTGTTGTTGGATTAACATCACAACCAGTTGATCAAGACAAACGTTTATCAACTGATGTAAATGAACGTCTTTGTCCAGAGTACAGTGATGAAGAGGAAGAATTTAGTTCAGAAAATGAAGCTGAGGGTAGTGACAGTGAGCCAACTCTTGAAGTACATCGAAGAAAAAGTCGTGCTAAAATGCCAGCAAATGCAAGAGTAATTAATCAAAAAATAAATAAAATAAAAAAATTCAAATTCAATTAACTAACTTTTATTTTTATCAATTGTTTAGCAAAGAAACTTGAAGCAAAAGTTTATTGCTTTGCTAAAACGTTTTCGTGTCTCTGAAGAATTGGAACATGATCAAGCTGAAATTGGACAAAAGTTATCTGGTATATGATTGATTAATTTTTCTTCTTTTATTATTTAATTAATTTACTTTTTTATTCTTCTTCAACAAACAATTATTATTAATTAATTTATTATTATTATTTTATACAAGGTGGTGATATGGAAATTGAAGAATTATTTGATGAACTTGAAGATTTATCTGACAGTGGTCCTGAGTTGGATACAATGTCAGTTAGCAGTACACCAAAACCATCATTACGACCATTTTTTAGTTCTAGTCGATCACTTCTTGCACCATCAAATACTGGTAAATTTATCATCATTATTATTATTTAATTATTTATTTAACAATGTAGTATTGCTGCGACAGTTATATCGCAAAATTTAAAACAATATCAATCGTTAATCACAGCCTATTTATTTTTAAATGCAGTTAATATAAAAATCATAAATCATTTATACATAATTAAAATAATAATGATAATAATAGCATGATGATTATTATTATTATTGTTGAATTTTTTTTTATCACAAGTCTTGTACTTTTGCTTATTTTCAAGCAGATAAATTAGTATTTTGATATTTAAATTAAAAAAATTAATTTTGCTTTTGAATTAAATAATTTTTGATAAATTATAATAATAAACAATTGATGACAGTTTATATTCCCCTTGATTATTTAAATAAAAAAAAAATTTATTTAAAAAAAAAATGATAAAATTAAGTAAATCTTGGTGGAATTGGCTTTGCACTGTTGCATGGTTCAATTCGGTAGTAGTTACCAGAGAGGAAAGTGGAGCAAATACATCACCAGCAACAACACATGTTCAATCATCATCCAGTCAAATTGTCAAAGATAAATCACGTAATCGGCATACAACACCAGGTACGTAAATAAACATTAAAACAAAATTTTAAAACAAATAAACTTTTCGAAAATTCATATATCACCTTGATTTAATTTTTTTTTTTTTTTCACTAAAAATAAACAGTTATTTATTTTTCTTATTTATTAATATACTTTATAATAATAATAATAATTTCTTTTTGTTTTTTAAATAGTACACTATTATTATTCTTATAATTAAGAAAATATTAATTTTTATTTTTTATTTCTTTCTATGCTTGATGTATTTTTTAAAATTAATTTTATCAATAAATATTGATATTTTTCATTTGTCACTAGTGGAAAATATAAATTATATTTTTTAGATTAACAATTAATTGTAAATATTCCAGATAATTTATTTAACAAGCAAGATATAATTTAAATAATTTTTTTGATTCAAGAAAACCAATAACATCATATTTTAATTTAATAATAAATAATAAATAACAACAACAAAATAAATAGTAAAAAAATTATGTAAAATAAAATGCATTTTATATTTTAGTTTATTTTATTTTTGTAGTTTTAAAATTATTTCATGTAAAGAATTTTTTTCATGTAAGTTTTTAGTTGAAATAAAAATTTCATTGGTCAGCTTTGAACATCCTGTATATATTTATATTATTTTTTTATAATTTAAACACTAGTATTATTGTTGAATTATTTATATTTAGAATTTAAAAAAACAAAAATCATTATCTATTCAGCATGATTGTCCTTATGTTAAATTTCTCAACAAACATGTTAAATTTTTTTGTTTACTCTGATCAGATTACGTTGAATAAAAATTTAATCGGTAAAAATTTCCAAGTCCAGAGATTATTCAGGGCTCTTTGGTGGCCTAAAATTAAATTTTTAAAAAGCACCCTAGACACTTGGAAGCATCTCTGTGGAATAATATTTAAAAAAGTAGTTTAAATTTGGTGAAAAAAATAATTTTTTTTATAATTTCGAAAATATGAAAATGTCAATTCAACTTTTGCCCTTAATTTTCTATTTTCTAATGAATTATAAATTTTTTTTGTCATTTGAATAGTTAAAAATATCCCAATGAAAATTAACATTAAAAGAAAAATTTTAATTATATTTTCAACATCATTTGATCAGTAATAAAAATTTTTTTTTAAATATTTTTTCCATGAATATTTTACACAATGTAAAAATAAAATAATGAATAGTATTGATATAAAAAATAATAATAATAATCTGACGTCTCTATCTATCTGCTCAGTACACGTACGTATTCCTCTTTTCACTTTTATTGCATATTTTATGTATTTTTATCTACCTGTTTGAATCTGTGACGATGTTAACACTGTAAGTTATTTTTAAAGCACAATAATTTTTTATTTTCAATGTCTCGTAGTTTCCAATTATAATTTTTTTTCCAATTTACATTTTAGAATAGAAAAAAATAAATTACAAATTGATTAAAAAATACAAATTAATAATAACAATATATAGTAATAAGATATTAATAATTTTATTGCAGTGAAAAGCAAAAATTTAATTAAAAAAAAAAATAAATGTAATTAAAATAGACAAATGAATTTTAAATAAATAAATAATATTACAGAAAGATGTGGAGATAGACAGAGTGATGATAGTTCAAGACGAGCAGACAGTGATTCCCATCCAGAAAATTGGACAGATCATGAGGCAAATGATGCACCAACAGTTGTTGCAGGATCACCACCAAAATCTGATTATCAACAACAACAAAATAATAAAACTGAAAATACCGATAGAAAAAGTAAATTATTTACAAGAGATAGAGGTACACCAGGTAGTAATAAATCGAAAAAACACAGTTTAAGTGTTGATCTTAAACCACCAATGGATTTAAATAATTTAGAGGTAATTTTATTCAACAAAATATACATCAAATAATTAAAATAATGGATATTTATTATTTGATTTAATTTATGTTTAGCCAAGGAAAGCATTAGTTGAGCAATTATGTCGAGTTTTACCAGATGATTGTCTACCAGAATCAATAGCTCTTGTGTCACTGTCAGATCCAGGTGGTGCAGCATTAGCAGCACGTCTTCAAGAACGTAATATCAGAGTTTTAACAACTGCATCACCAGCAGATATTCGTGCTACTTTTACATGTCTTATTGCAAGAATACAAAAATTGTAAGTTTATATTTATTTAGTTTATTTATAAATGTAATTGTAATTAAAATTTTTTTTGTTGATAGCTGCAACAGTTCAGCTAAACCTCCAGTACCAATAAAAGTTGTGATAGCTGGTGGTGATGGTTTTATAAATGGTGTATTAAAACATTATGTTGATTTATTAAGTTTTCGACCACCAGATTGGCAACAATATCTACGTTTTTTTATAGTACCACTTGGTTTAAATACATTATCAAAATATTTATGCTCAATAGATAATAAATATTCAATATTATTTGGTGATGAATGGAAAGAACTTTTAGAACGTGAAGCTGGTGGTGCTGGTGAGGGTGCAGCTAGAGTATTTGATTATTTAATGAATTCTGGAACAACACTTTTACTACCAATTGCTGAGGCAATGGTTACATACAGGTATAATATTTAATAAGTCAATTAATTAGATGAAAAAAATAATAATTAAATGAATTTATTTTAATTAGAGAAACAGATGATAGTAGTCAAATATTTATTCCATTTGTAAATGACGTGAGAGTTGGTTGTCCTGAAAATAATACATCAGCATCAGTTGATTTTGATGAGGCTGGTATGGCTGTGTCATATTCACCACCAAGTTTACCACCACCAAGTTTACCAATACCACCACCAACTAGATTAACACCACCAAGTAGTCCAAATGTCAGTCAACCACGTGAAGGATGGGAGCCAGTTGAATTACAATTAGATTATTGGAGTAAACCAACACTTGGTGATAAGGGTAAAAGTACATTACGTCAAGCATTTCGTGCATTACATGTACAAAGATTACCAGCATTATGTGAATATCCTGGACAATACTTGTCAATGAATTTTACAACAAAAGAAAAAAAACAAAAGAGTGAGGAATTATTTCAAAAAATTGTATTACACTGACAACATTTTTTGGATAGATATTAATATTCTTTTTTTTTTATAGTTATGAGACTTGGAAAAAAAAAAGAAAAAGAAAAAGAAAATGAACCAAAGAGTCAGGCTGTTGATGGTGTTACGAGATTAATATGTTCAGCTAAAACTCACAACATTCCATTGAGAGGTAATATCAAAATATTGACAATAATTATTATTTTTTAATTTAAACAATAACAATAATAATTATATTGCAGTTACAATTGATGGAACTGAATGGTACGGTGTGAAATTCTTCCAACTTTCAGCCCAATGGCAAACACACATTAAAACATTTCCTGTTGCAATGTTAGGATATAATCCAATCCAACAAACAACGAGTTTCAATTAATATTTTAACGTAAAAAATTTTTTATTTATTATTATTTTATATTTTATTATGATACTCTGTCGAATATTTTTAAAATTATTTATCTTTTCAAGTGTTTATATAATTTTTATTATTTTTATTATTATTTCATGCAATCCAAAGACATATTTTCTTCCTAAATGATATTTTAATTATATCGAAATAATCTTCTTTATTTTTTTCTTTTTAAAGTTTTCATTTGGTATTTTTATTTTGGCATATGTCGGCTATTTCTCGTCAATTTATCTGATGCCAAAAGAAGAATTAAAAAAAATTAATAATAATAATGATAATAATAATAATAATAATAGAATTTTTAAATGAAAACGTGTATCATTCCTTGCTCGTTGTTTAATAACTGTTGTGAGAGGTCATGAATATTTTTCGTAAACTTCATGACCAATTTAGACCGAATTATTAGAATTGTGATTAGATGAAAATTAATTTATAAATAATTAGCACAGTTTATAAAGTCATATTAGTGTTAGCAGCGTGTACTGTTGCCAAGACTGTCTAATGCCAAATTCAGATTAAAAAAAAAAAAAACAATTATTGTATTTATATTTTCTGCCAATTGTCTCGTTAACTCAAATGCTGAAAAAAATTAACTCATTATTTTTTATTTAATTAAATTTATATTTATTTTTTTTTTTGTTTTATTAATTTTTATAATTTTTATCCTTGTTTTTTATTTTGTATTTTAATTATATATTTTTTTTCTTTCGCGCTAGTCTTAAATTATTAATTAATAAAAATAATGACAGTATTCAAATACAAGTACTCATGTATACTAGTTGTTGAAATGAACTTTAGAATTAAATAAAAGAATTACAACGGGGTAAAAAAAAAAAAAAGTAACAATTGTATTGAATTGTAAATAGGCATTCGTTGTTTAATTTAATTTCCATGTGAGATTTAAAATACAATGCTCAATTATACGTGAAAATTAGTTATCAATTAATGGCCAGGTACTTGTGAGACTGTCTCTTTTTTCCAATTGAAAATCAATATAAAGAGATTTGTTTATTATTTTATAAATATGCCTGCCATTCATTCAACTACTCAACATACTCTTAAATAAAATTAAATTAAAAATCAATACTTTTTCGCACAAATGAAAATAATTATTTTGAAAATTTATTTATTGATTTTTTAATAGTAATTAATTTTTCAAGTGGTCGATCCACATTTATATAAAAAAAATTTGCAATAAAAAAAAACAAAAATTAATTTTATCAAATGTAAAAGAATAACTGAGTCAAAAAGTAGAGCAAAATATTTTTTTTACAAATAAATTATAATGCTGAAATATTGATTGATAATTAATATGTTAAAAAATTGCAATAACAATAGATATATTTAATTTTTTTTCATGATTATATAATTATTTTTTTTGTAGTTTATGATAGACATCATAATATTATTCACTGACAGTTGTAAAATGAGTGATAGTAGTTTTTTTTTTTCGTTTCACAATTTATAATTTATCTGTGACAAAGCCTAGTTTTATTAATTTAAATTTATAAATCGTACATATTTTTAATCTAGTCATTGATAATTGATTAAATATAATTATCTATCAGCAGCTGGAATGAATAATATTGAATATTATTTAATAATTATTTTCACACAACACTGTGACTTTATTTGTGAAGAAAAAAAAAGCAAAAGGTATCATTATCATGTCAAAATAATGATCCATAATAATAATAATTTGTTAATTGGTATTTTTTGTATTTTATTAAACAGTCTTTATATATCAAGTGGGGCTATGAAAGGCAGGCCCAAGCTCAAAGCTTACAATAATGTAAAAAAAAAAAAAAAGATAATGAATAATAAAAATACTAAAAAAACTCGGTAATATATTATGTTATTGATAAAAAAAATAATAATAAATTAGTCTGATTTAGTAGAATTAATTGTAGGTATATTTTGTGCTTAAAAACATTGAAATTTCATTGTGAAAATAATCATTTTAATGATAATTTTAAATAATAATTAGGCGTGAGTTTAAAAAGGCTGTAAAATGTTTTAATCCAATTATTTTAACAATTTACAAAGCTCAAAAATAAAAATTATAACTGTTTGATAAAAGGAAATGAGTGAAAATTTAAAATTAAAAAATTAAAATCAAAATGATGCATATCCTGTGTGTACATTTGTCAAGCTTGTCTCCAGTTCGATTACTCTTACTGTTAAATGTTTTAATCAAGTGAAAAAATTAATAAATAAATGAAAATTAATTTGTGAAAATAATTGAGAAAGAGTATATTTAACATGGAAATATCTAAAAGTGCCTGATTAATTGAATTTTAAATAAAAATTGACAAAAACTTTTTTGTTTTAAGCACAGATAGCAGACATGAAATAAAAACAGTGATATTTAATTAATAGCCTGTTTAAAATATCAATCATTCATAAATAATTATGAGATAATAATGTGTGATAAATATTATAATTTTAAAAAAGCACAAAACTCTCTAAAATGTCATTAATTATTATTTAATATTAATAATAAAATCTTGTATTCTGAGCTTTTGTGATTTTTCTTCTAGTTCATTTTCAAATTATTTATTTACTTTTCATTCTCAAACGAGGCTCAGGATTCAAGTAGTTTTAATAATTCAGTTATAAAAAAAAAATATCTGAATTGAATGAAAAATAAAAGGAAATGAGCATTGGAAATGGTTAATAAATAAAGCTAATAATAATTAAATGAATTATGTATATTTGAAGATAAAATTAGAGAAAAAAAAAAAACGTACATATATGATGAATTTATAAATGAAAATAAAATTAATAATAATACATTTAAAATTAGAAAGAAAAAAATAATAATATGTTGTTGATGTTTGTAAGCTTGAAATATAAATGTAACGCGTTTTTTATATAAATTTTAATTGTGTTTTTTTTTATTCAATGAATTGTTATATTTTTCACTATTTTTATAATTTTAAATATCATTTAAATTTTAGTTTTTTATTTATTAAAATAAATACAAATTATTAAAAGAAAAAAAGACAATTTAAATTGGAAGGGTATTAATAAGTTGAAAATTTTTTTTATTTATTTATTTTTATTAATTCATTTTATTTTTACAATGACAAGATTATCTCATTGGGTCCTTTTGTTTCACAATTTTCTTTTGTTATTTAATTTTTTGTTAAATTTTTCTTAATTTTTTATTAATTTCATGATTAGAATAAATAACATCAATTATTTAATTTTTGATTATTAAATGTGTTTTAGTTAAATTTTACAGCCAATGGACAAAGAAGCAGAAAATTTAAAATTTTATTTAGAAAAGAAAAAAAAAACAATTTTTCCTTTTTCATACTTCATTTATACTTAATATACTTACATATTTTAAATATTTTTTTTTGTTTAATTACAATTATGAAGATCCATAAATATTTATCTCTTTGTTCGATTTTTTTTTTAACTATTAATTTATTAAATTTCTTTTTAAAAGTAAATTTTTTACTTTGGCTTTTTTTTGTTTTTTTTTGATCATTAAATGAGAGTTAGATAAATAATAATTATTTCTGTTATACAATTTATGATAACAACTCAATATATCATTCAATTCAAAGTAAACAAAATCAATTTCATAGAAAATCAATAAACTTAAACTAAAATATATATTTCATTTAAAAAAAAAAAGAAAAACAAAAATCATTAATTATTTTTAAATAAATGAACGACTTTGGTAAAACAATTATAATAATGTCAAACAAATATAACGATTATAAAAAAAAATTTAAATATCAATTGGTTTGAATTATAAAATTCTAATTTTCCTTTTACTTTTCTCAAAATGAATTTTCAATTATCCACATATCACAGTTAATAATTGTGGCTTCATGAATCCATTTTCACAATGCAAATTGATGAAAAATAATTAAACCCCCCAAAAAAGAAAAGACAATTGATTCAACATTTAAAAATATAAATAGCATATTTATCGAATAATATTATCAAAGCTTATAGAATTGATAATAAAAGCACAAATATCAATAATTAATCTATCATATATATTATTTAAATATAAGCATCAAAAGGATTAATAATTATAATGATTATTTTATCAATACGTGGACCAGACGACACATGATTTCTCAGGTAATTGTTATTTAAAAAATAAAATTCATATAATAATAAAATAATAATAGTAATAAAATAATAATAATTATAATACCTATTATTTATTTCAAATATATGGATGTAAAGATAGAGCACGTGAACGTAAACCTCTTTGGCCCCCAACACCACCTTTTGGAATAACATAACCACCAGCATGTCTTGCTGTTCCTTCTTCTTCTAAATTACCATTACTTTCAATTAAATCACGTAATGGCCAACATGCCAAATGTCGTGATTTACCATGTCTTGCAAGTACATAGTAGCCTTGTCTATTAAATAATAATTAGATTTATTATTAACAAATTAAATTAAAAAATATATATAAATTAATTTACCTTGATGCAATAAGACCAACAAGTAATGCCCAATGTGCTTTGTGTCCTTTTTTCAAACATGGTGAATGATTAAAATCAGAATCATATGGAATAAGTATCATAGCACCATGTGCCAATGCATGAGTCAATGCATCTGGACATGTTTGTAAATCAACAAGTATTTCTGGTCTATGATCTGGTAAATATTCAGCAGCAAGTGTACCCATAAAATCAACTGAATATACCTCACCATGTTGTGTAAAACCACGTACTCTTGCTTCAGCTAACAATTGACTTACTGATACTGGTTTTGTATATTCTTGTGATGCCATTGCTAACGCAACAAGTCCACATCTAAATAAAATAAATAATATCAACATTTTGCTATTTTATAGATTTTTTTTTAATAAACTTACTGTGGACCATCTTGAAGTATTGGCTCAACTTGACAAAAATACATAACTTCAGCATCTTTTAATTCATTTCTAACAATTAATTTTTCAACTTCAGCTTCAGCTGATGTTAATGTTATTTTAGCCCAGGGTGGCAAATTTTCACTTTCAGTAACAACATTTTTATCATTATCATCAATTTTATTATTATTTTTATTTGATTTTTTTACTTCTTGTGAATCTTGAATTTTTGGAGGTCTTGGTATTGATAGTGGTGGTGCTGGCATGATGATTTTATTTTACTATATTTAATTTTTCTATTGAATTTTTTTCTATGTTTTTATTTCCTTTTTTTTTTTCTCGCTACAATGTTTACTGTATTTTATATCTTCAACACAATCAATTTGGATGAGTCATTTGGAATTTGATGAGTTTTTTTTTTCTAGTATTATGCTGATAATTGAGTTCAACAACATTTTTTAAATATTTTTTTTATATAACATAGTAATAATTATGATTATTTTAGCACTGGAAAAAAAAAAAGAAAAAACAAATTAAAAAAATTTTTTTTTTACTATAAAAAATAAATACATTCATGTTTTTTTTATTTTATAAATGTTAAAGCAATAAAGCTATATTGAATAATAATTATTAGCAATAAATAATTCCGTTATAAATTTTTACAATCGCCCATGATGTGTATGAGTCATCATGCCTAATTTATCCGAAACAATTTCGAACGTCATTCTCATTATTACATAATTACAAAAAGTAAATAAATTAATCAATTATTATAATAAAATAACGTTAAAATATATAAATTAATTTTAATTAATAATAATTGATTAAAAAAATAATACATATAAATTATTACCTTGATAAAATTAAACTCAAGTTGATGATATGCCTGATAAATGTAGATTAAATTTGTAATTTTGTTTTATCATTATTAATAATTGTCACTATACTTGTGACACTTGATTATTATTTATAAATAATTATTTAAATTCACAAGAACATTGTTAATAATAATGACAATTTAGGTTCAACTGACAGACGATGAAATGATCGATCGTTGCACTGCAGCTGGTGGTGACAATCTCTTTTTTCTATTTTTTTATTTTTTATTTTTATGTGTGTGTATTATATAGAGTTATATATATATATACACCTATATTGTTTTTTTATTTTTCTTTTCTGCAAATGTACTTGACAAGTGTTTTATGTTTAACCATCCCAATATGGCTGCCAGCAAGGTTTTTTACTCAGTTTTACTCAATTTTATTCTAGAGAGAAAAAGATAAAATATCATTTTCTTTTTTTTTTTTTTTTTTATTTATGATAAATATGGCTGGGTTTTTAAAAATAATATTTTATCATCAAATAAATATAATTTGTTTTTTATAGTATTGACCTATATTTAATTTATATCAGTAAAAAAATCATATATTTATCAAAATAAATAAAAAAAAATTTTAGTTTTTTTTAATTTTACATTTCATAAGTTGTTTGTTTGTTGAATTTTTTTTTTTTTTTTTCTTTTTAGTGATTAAAAATTCCTAATGATAAAAAATATATTATATAAAAAATAACAACAATAATTATTATTGACAAATAAAATTAATAAATATATTTTTTTTATAAAATTAACACTAAAAATAATTGATATTTTTTTAGAAAATTTTCTTACAATTAATTTTTATATTTTTGCTATTTGTTTTTTTTTAAAAAAAGAAAATTATTTACCGCTTTTTATATTTACAAGATAATAAATATATCTACATTACCGATAAATTTTTTTTTTTCTAATTTTTCACTTCTACTTTTCATAATCCTAGACAAAACTGCGACAATTATAAAAAATTGTATTAAATTTATGAATTAAATAAATTGTCTAAAAATTATTAAAAAATAAAAAATAATTAAATTAATTTATCTATAATATTTCAGTATAATAAAAAATCCATAAATAATATTTTTTTACAAAATAATTTTAAATAAGTTATTGTCTTGAACGGAAGTCGATTGTGTTCGCTCCGGAAATTAATTTGTGACGTACAAGGCATAGATGCGGTCTTCCATTTTCTCGATCCTTTTGGCTAACAGTGTTGAGCACGTGTTTACTTGCCGGTCGACACATAAAAGCACTAATCATTACAATTAATTATATATTAGCCATTACTGATTACATATCCAATCATCAGTAATAGTAATTATTATTAAATAATCATGAATCCAGAAAAACTGAAGAAATTACAAGCCCAAGTGAGAATTGGTGGTAAAGGTACACCCCGTCGTAAGAAGAAGGTAAAAAAAAAAATTTATTTTTATATTTGTGTGTTAAAAAAAAAAAAAGAAAGACAAAAACCAAAATTTTTTAAACGAATCATTTATTAAACACTTTAACATCATTATTATAAACAATTAATTATTGTCTTGAAAATAATTAATTATTATTAACATTATATTATGCTGTCAAATTAAAAATACATGAAATTGTCCAGGTCCAATTTCATCTCATCATGGTTATGAACGGCCCTGGGGGCATCTTGAATTTTTTTTTTTTTCTTTTAATTTTTTTTTTTCTTTTAATTAAATTATTTGAATTTAGTTAATTGTTATATTTAAAATCAGTGTCGATATAATTATTTATGTAATTATTATGGTGGTTTTAATGATTATTAATTGTTTTTAAAAACGTGCGTCATTTGTTCCATTCGGTTTGATGCCGACCTTGATGTGAATTGCTCCATTTTATGTGATACGACCATTCACTGCCAAATATGGCTATTACGTATTTGTCAATTATTTTTTAGAGCTAAAATTATATTTTTTAAACAAAGAAAAAAGGGACCACATGGTTTATTATTGTTAAAATTTGTCAATTAAAATATATTTGTCATAATTGAGGTTAGAAAATGAGAAAGTTGATGATAATTATTGGTTTTTTTTTGTATGTTTAACTAGGTAGTACACGCAACAGCAGCAACTGATGATAAAAAATTACAAAGTTGTTTAAAAAAATTACAAATTAATGGAATTCCTGGTATTGAAGAAGTTAACATGATCAAGGATGATGGTACAGTTATTCATTTTAATAATCCAAAAACCCAGGCAAGTCTTGCTGCCAATACATTTGCCGTTACTGGACATGGCGAAAATAAACAAATAGCTGAAATGTTGCCTGGTATTTTGAGCCAACTTGGACCAGAAGGTTTGAATCAATTGAAAAGATTGGCAAGTAGTGTTGGTCAAAGTAATGTTGGTAAATCAGCACTCGAAGAAGATGATGAAATACCAGATCTTGTTGAAAGTTTTGATGAGGCCAGCAAAGGAGAGGTAAAATTCATTTTTTAAATGATTTTAAAATTGTAAAAAGTAATTAATTTGTTGGCTAATTTATTAACTTTATTTTGTTTTGTTGATTGTTCAAGGTTGCCCCAAAGAAAGACACCACTGAGGCTTAAATTTTCTCAACAATTTTCAACGTAAGTTATTGAAAATAATGGATAATTATTATCATTTTTTTTTTGTTTATATTATTTTGATTTAATTGTAATACTAATTATTCATTTTTATTCTTTACAGATAATAAAAAAATAAAAAAAACAAAAAAAAAAAATAAATAAAAAACTGGTCTTAATGTACAGCGTTTAAAGCTGAAAAATAATTTTGTAATTTAACTGCTGTAATAAACAGAAAAAAAAAATTTAAGTAAGAAACTAAAAAAAAAAATAATCATTCATTGTTTTTAAAAAAAAAAAAAAAAAATGTGAGTTACATTGATGTCAATATTGATTTACATTTTTTTTTTTTTAATATTCTACGATGACTCAATTGCCGACAAAATAATTACGTATTTGCAAGTTAATTTTTTTTTATTTGCTAAAATCTTTTTAATAATGAAAAAAAAAAAAAAAAATTAAAAACCTCGATTTGATGAATTGTTAGATCTATTATTTGTCCTCGATTTTTTATTTTAATGCTTCATTTGATACTATCGTTATCACCGTTTTGTTATAAAATAATTTTATGATAGAATACAAAATTTAATTTATCATAGTAGTTACTTTTTTCTGATTTCTTTATTTTAATAATCAAGATGTAATGATGATTGGCATCATCGAGGATGATGGTACCTTGATATTTTAACATTTATACAATTTAGGAAATATATTTGTAATCAGTAAACGAGGTAAACATTGGCAATCTTTATAGTTTAATACTCCAAGAATACGTTAAAATACTTGATAAATGATAATTATTTATAGCATCTAGCTGATGCTAGAGTTGTCATACAAGTCTATGGATATTAATAGTGTGAAAAAATTGTTTCTTTTGCTGGAAGATGGACAGCTATTTTTAATTTTTATAAAATATAAACCTGGATATTAATAAATCAGTTAATTATTATATTTTTATAAATAATGCTTAGCATGATAAATTTATTTTCTATTGTTAATTTTTTCATATGAATATTGCAAATTTTGTAACTTGGATATTGAATTACTGGGTGTTTTATTATTCTGAATTCAATTTTATTCATATTCGTGGGGTTTTTTATTTTAATAAAATTAATTAGCAAAATTTTTTATTCATTTATTATATTATAGTGAAAGAGTCCGCCGTATTGTTGGAGGGGCGCCACATTGCCATTTTGCCATTTGAACTGGCTAAAATTTATAATATTTAAATTTAAATTATTTAAATTTTTAATTTATTATGTTATATTTATTATATTTAAATTGTGCTTTAAATTGTGCTAAATTGTATCCCAGAAGTCAGAAACGAGTGGAAACGAGGGAAAGGAGCAAATAGCGCTGCGGTGCGGCTTAGACTAGAGAGTGGGCTTATACCCACTCTAGCTTAGACGGAACCAGCGGAACCAAAAAGCGCCATATTTTTTTTTAATACAAGGAGCCAATAAAAGCGCCAAACTTTGAATTATGGAAAAAAACTGAACAACATGTTAAAATATTTTTTTAATTTCTTTATTGGAATAATAATGTTTACATTATTTATTAACTATTTATATTCTCTGAAATGTATAAAAATCAACATATTCATATACAATATACATATAGAAGTATGCTCAGTGATTTATTTTATGCTACCAGTGGTAATTTATTTATTTACTTATATTTTCATTGATGCTGCTGAAAATTTAGATGAATTTATTGCCAAAGAAGCCGCGACAATGACTCCTTTGTCGGCGTCTTTTTTTTACTCAAATTTACATTTTGTCGTTTTTCAGCAAATTAATATTTTTAATAACCAGTGATAACATTTAATATACCAATAATTATTTATGCAACTAAGGCGTTTAAGATAAAAATATAAAAAATATGTCGGTGTCCTCTTGGAATTCTGCTATAAAAATTCTAAAGAATAAAAAATATATAAATGAAAAAAAAGGCAATGAAAAATATTTCTAACGTTGGTGCATCAAACTGTAATCTTTTTATCCACACTGTACAAGATCTTAGCTTTTTTTTTTTTGTCTTTTAATTTATGACGTGGGTCAATCTTCACCTCATTACTCACTCAATGTGATTATTATATGACTTGCATACACACTATGATTTGCAATGACTTATCAGCTATTATGAACAGAGAATTTAATAAAAATGAAAAATGAAAGAAAATAAATTTATTTCATGTGCATTTGAAGGTCGTTTTGATGGGATTTAAAATTTATTCACCCAGAATTTTCTTGACTGCACCAAGAGGAGAAAAAAAAAATGATTAAAATGAAGTGAGATAAAAAAAAAAAAAATAGCAATAATTTAATCTTTTTATTTAATTTAATTAATTTTTTTTTATTATTATATTTAAAAAAAACTCCTTGATGTCTAATTCATGAATACATATTTATCTAACATAACTGCTGTATAAATTTTTTTTTTATTTATCTTGAAATATATATTTTTACACTCGTTGTACTAAATAAATCAAATGACATATTATATACAATATGTATGTACTTGCAAGTTGCACTCACCCATTGACTTTAATACTTAAAATTTTTTATTTATTTTTTTTCTTTATATAATGTAATATTTTAGTAAAATATTTTTTCTGCCAATTTAATATTTTTTATATAAAATTGACTTAATTTAAGATAAAAAGAATTTTCAAATATAAAAAATAACTTCATATGTTCAATAAAAAAAATATCAAATTTATAAAGCTCAAAAAATTTTTCTTCATTATCTGAATCATCGAAATGATGCTGTTGACCAACTTTGTGTATTACGAAAAATAGATTAAAATACATTTAGTACTTGATGGTTGTCAATAACCAAGGGTTAACCTTTTCATTGTTTATTTATTTTTTGAATGAAATTATATATACATTACAATGTTCTATTTGACTCTATTATATTTAAAAACTTCTATCTATTTTAATTGAAAACGGTAGTCACAATTTTTTTTTTTTTAGTCGATACTTACATTTAGTTATCGTAATTTCATGTTATATTTTAAAATCGAAAATCAATTTTTTTATTAATCGAGCATTATGTTTTATTAATAGTTGTCATCAAAATTTGTTAATTATCTAATTTTCTTTTTTTTTACTTTTTTGGATGATACGTAATTTCAAATATGGCGATTCATATTTCATTTTATCAATCAAAAAAGAAACAGCTAAAATCAAAGATTGTTTTCGATTTCTTGATATTTCTGCTGCTTTTTTGATAAATTCAACAGTTATACTTGAGTACAGAACAAAAAGCTTCTCCATCTTTGGTGAATTTTCAAGAACTTTCGTGGCTAAATCATCAGTTATTTTATTACTGTCTGGTAACGCTAATCTAGTCAAGTTTTTGAGCAATTTGATTGATGAAGAATCAATGCTGTTATTGATGCCGGAAAGCTGAAGACATTTTAAATTATTCATCTTTGAGATGGCTATTATACCATCATTGGTTATCGGTTCAATATTTAAAGAGAACTTAACTATATGATTCATGGTATTGGCAATAGCGTACAAACACTCATCTGTAATTTTCCATTTCATATAATCCAATGTAGTTGTACTCATGAACTGATTTGGCTCAATAATATTTTTGTTTATGTAATGATCATAAGGATAAAATTGTACAGCTGTGCGATAATCGTTCATATACTGTACTAAATTTGGGAGAATTTGTACACCACCAAATTCAAATCTTTTCAGAGTCTTTAGTCGACGAAGCACCTGCAAAAGAAATTATTCATAAGTATATGTAAACGATAAAAAGAATATCTTTGATTTTATTTTGTCATAGATGTATAGTTCTAACTTACGGCAACGAGTGCGTTTGTTGGCAATTCACAGGGATTATAAAAGTAAGTTGTCCAATAGGACAAAATCAGATCAGTCAATGTATCAGCAAGGACCAACAATGCATCGATTAAGTTAACAGGTATACTGTACCATTTATGTTGTAATGTAATTGCTAGTACTTTGAGCTTAGACAGACGTGAAAATGATGTCTGGCGTAGTTTATCGTCATCATAGATGAATCTCAATCGAAGTTTTACAAGGTTTGGACAATAATCATTAATAACTGGCACTATATCACTACGACCATAAGCTGTCAAATCTAATTGTGATAAATAACGGCCACATTTATAAAGCAATGATTTTAAAAAGCTTAATTTTCCATCGGGTGTTGTAAATTTCTTCAAACAATTTGGATACTCAGCACATTCCCAGTGAGTTATTTGAAGTTTTCTGACATTACTCCAAGAATAATCAAGAGCTCTTTTCCATTTTTGACATACTAAAAAATTAATAAATTATACAAGTACATTAATTATGGTAATTAAATTATTTTTTTTTTTTCAAATAATTGATATTGCTCTTATCACATACCCAATGCAATTTTAGGTCTCTCACATGCTGGCACATACGTGAATATTTCAGCTAGACAATCATCATTAACAAAGTCAATTGCTATACTGTTGGCGTGGTCAATTATTATATTTTCGGCGTATGAATGATCATGATGCTTATAGTATATCTAAAAATAATAATGGATATTTACATTTTACAACAATACTTCAATAATTAATCTATGAGCATGTTTTGACTGCAGTTATATATTTTAGACTAACCTCAGTATCTTTTTCGTTGAAGAAAGGTGTTGACATTTCATTTGTAACCTTATATTTTTTGGAAAAAAGGTTTTCCAACTCCGGTTTACGTTTTTCTCTAAATTTTTCCATATTTGATAATTTACTAGGAGCAAGTTTTGGTTTAATATTTTTTCAACCCAATATATATATTAATTATATCAAAAGATTTTTAATAAGCTCTATGTTTTTTACTAAACGCAACCAAAGATCAGCATCAATCAACATAGGCAACAAGAAGCACCACAAAGTACAGCCAAGTACGAACCAGTGCGAACTGAGAGTCTGATACAGCTGATACAGTTCAGCCTGCAGTTCAACTATCCAATTGTCCGGTCGGCAATTGCCGAGTTCACTCCATCTTCCATTCTAGGAAATACCCAGATTAATTTTGGAAGGCGGGGTCCGTTTATCCGAGTTTGCTTCAATCGTTTTCCCTCCACTTTCCATTTCCATGGGACATTTTCATTCTCAAGATTGGAGAATTTTCGGCTTTGGAGCGAACTCGGTACCAGCCGTCCGGTGTCCTCTAATGTCCACGTGTATAGCTGGAACTCTATAAATTTAAGGAGAGTGAAAGACTACAAAATACTAATAGTGCGATTTTGTGGGTATTTTGAAAATTAAAAAAACAAAAAAAAAATATTTTGCAATTGTAAATAAACATTTTGTTCATGAATTTTTTTTTATTGAGAAAATTATTAATTTTAAATCTCATATAAAAAAATCAATTTTATTCTTTAAACATAGATGATCATTTAATTTTTTAAATTTTATTATATTTAATATTATCATTATCATCATCTTTACTTGTGTTAATTAAACACTCCTTTATTGCAAAATTAGCAATTATTAATTTACCATTTATTGATGATATATGTTGAGTTGTTTTTTCACTACCTTCAATAATTACTGGTGCTGCTAGTAAACGTATGTGACTTACATGCATTTGATAGTATACAACCATTACCATCGTACATACCAATATATTATTAAAAAATTACTTGATATTATTTTCATTTGTTTTGTACTTGTTATTGTTAAACCATATGATTCAATATCAGTTGTTATTACATCTCCATGTAATAATATTATTGCGTATGTGAAATTTGTTGTTTTTGTTGATGTTCCAGATAGTTTAGTTGTTGCTGTTGTTGTTATTGATTATTTTGAGCTTATACTACTTGCTGAACCTTACTAATATTATTTGTACTCATTGAATCTGACATAGCACCAGATAAACTTATTGTTAAAAATTTTTCTTCATTATCTGAATCATCAAATGATGCTGTTGACTAACCTTGTGTATTACGTAACATAAATTAAAATAAATTTAGTACTCAATTATTTGTCAATAACCAAGGGTTAACCTTTTCATTGTTTATTTATTTTTTGAATGAAATTATATACATTACAATATTTTATTCGACTCTATTATATTTAAAAACTTTATTATATTTTAATTGAAAACGGTAGTTACATTTTTTTTTTTTTAGTCTATGATTATTACATTTAGTTATCGTACTTTCATGTTATATTTTAAAATCGAAAATCGATTTTTTTATTAATCGAGCATACGTCTTACTAATAGTTGTCATCTAAATTTGTTAATTATCTTATTTTTTTTTTACTTTTTTGGATAATACGGATTTTCAAATATGGCGATTCGTATTTTTTTTTATCAATTAAGAAAGAAACAGCTAAAAGCAAGGATTGTTTTCGATTATTTGATATTTCTGCTGCTTTTTTGATAAATTCAACAGTTATACTTGAGTACAGAACAAAAAGCTTCTCCATCTTTGGTGAATTTTCAAGAACTTTTGTGGCTAAATCATCAGTTATTTTATTACTGTCTGGTAACGCTAATCTAGTCAAGTTTTTGAGCAATTTGATTGATGAAGAATCAATGCTGTTATTGATGCCGGAAAGCTGTAGACATTTTAAATTATTCATCTTTGAGATGGCTATTATACCATCATTGGTTATCGGTTCAATATTTATAGTAAACTTCAGTAAATGCTTCATGGTATTGGCAATGGTATACAAACACTCATCTGAAATATTCCATTCAATCAAATCCAATGTAGTTATATTCATTAACTGATTTGGCTTAATAACATTTTGGTTTATGTAATAATCATAAGAATAAAATTGTACAGCTGGACGATTATCTCTCATATACTGAAATAAATTTGGGAGAATTTGTACACCACCAAGTTCAATTCTTGTTAGAGCCTTTAGTCGAGGAAGCACCTGCAAAAGAAATTATTCATAAGTATATGTAAAAAATAAAAATAATATTTTTGATTTTTTTTTGTAATAAATGTAAAGTTTAACTTACAGCACTGAATGCGTCTATTGGCAATTCACAGGGTTTATAAACGTCATTTTTCCAATTGGACAAAGTCAGATGAGTCAATGTATCAGCAACGGCCAACAATGAAACGATTAAACCAACAGGAATACAGTCATATTTATGTTGTAATGTAATCGATAGTACTTTGAGCTTAGATAGATGTGAAAATGAATTCCAACATAGTTTATCGTCACTATAGATGAATCTCAATCGAAGTTTCACGAGGTTTTCACAATATTCATTAATAACTGGCACTATGTCACTATGACCATAAGCTGTCAAGTCTAATTGTGTTAAATAACGACCACATTTATAAAGCAATGTTTTTAAAAAGCGTAATTTTCCATCGTGTGTTGGATATTTCTTCAAACAATTTGGATACTCAGCACATTCCCAGTGAGTTATTTGAAGTTTTCTGAGATTAATCCAAGAATGATCAAGGGCTCTTTTCCATTTTTGACATACTAAAAAATAAATAAATTATACAAATATATTAATTATGATAATTAAATTTCTTTTTAAATCAATTAATTGATATTGTTCTTATCACATACCCAATGCAATTTTAGGTCTTTCACATGCTGGCACATACGTGAATATTTCAGCTAGACAATCATCATTAACAAAGTCAATTGCTATACTGTTGGCGTGGTCAATTATTATATTTTCGGCGTATGAATGATCATGATGCTTATAGTATATCTAAAAATAATAATGAATATTTACATTTTACAACAATACTCCAATAATTAATCTGCAAGCATGTTTTGACTGCAGTTATATATTTTAGACTAACCTCAGTATCTTTTTCGTTGAAGAAAGGTGTTGACATTTCATTTGTAACCTTATATTTTTTGGAAAAAAGGTTTTCCAACTCTGATTCACGTTTTTTATTAAATTTTTCCATATTGGATAATTCACTGTTTGCAAGTTTTGGTTTAATATTTTTTCAACCCAATATATATATTAATAATATCGAAAGATTTTTAATAAGCTCTATGTTTTTTACCAAACGCAACCAAAGATCAGCATCAATCAACATAGGCAACAAGAAGCACCACAAAGTACAGCCAAGTACGAACCAGTGCGAACTGAGAGTCTGCTACAGTTCAGCCTGCAGTTCAACCATCCAATTGTCCGGTCGGCAATTGCCGAGTTCACTATATCTTCCATTATACGAAATACCCAGATTAATTTTGGAAGGCGGGGCCCGTTTATCCGAGTTCGCTTCAATCGTTCTCCCTCCACTTTCCATTTCCATGGGACATTTTCATTCGCAAGATTGGAGAATTTTCGGCTTTGGAGCGAACTCGGTACCAGCCGTCTGGTGTCCACTAATGTCTGCTAATGTCCACGTGTATAGCTGGAACTATATAAATTTAAGGAGAGTGGAAGACTACAAAATACTATTAGTGCGATTTTGTGGGTATTCTTCAATTTTAATATCAATATTTGTCCGAGGATGCGTAAATTTTGTCATTTGTCCATGTTTTATTCCTTTTTCTGTATGTTTAAATCTCATATAAAAAAATCAATTTTATTCTTTAAACATAGATGATCATTTAATTTTTTAAATTTTATTATATTTAATATTATCATTATCATCATCTTTACTTGTGTTAATTAAACACTCCTTTATTGCAAAATTAGCAATTATTAATTTACCATTTATTGATGATATATTATTTAAGTTGTTTTTCACTACCTTCAATAATTACTGGTGCTGCTTAAAACGCTTATTATGTGACTTACATGCATTTTGATAGTATACAACCATTACCATCGTACATACAATATATTATTAAAAATTACTTGATATTATTTTCATTTGTTTTGTACTAAATTGTTAAAACCATATGATTCAATATCAGTTTATTTATTACATCTCCATATATAATATTATTGCGTATGTGAAATTTATTTGTTTTTTGTTGATGTTCCAATATTTTAGTTATTTGCTGTTGTTGTTATTGATTTATTTTGACTTAATTTGAGATAAAGAATTTACTAATATAATTTGTACTCATTGAATCAATGAAAAAATATCAAATTTATAAAGCTCAAAAAATTTTTCTTCATTATCTGAATCATCGAAATGATGCTGTTGACCAACTTTGTGTATTACGAAAAATAGATTAAAATACATTTAGTACTTGATGGTTGTCAATAATCGAGATTTAACCTTTTCATTGTTTATATTTATTTATGTATTTTTTGAATAAAATTATATACATAACAATATTCTATTCGACTCTATTATATTTAAAAACTTTATTCTATTTTAATTAAAAACGGTAGTTACAATTTTTTTTTTTTCAGTCTATGATAGTTACATTTAGTTATTGTACTTTCATGTTATATTTTAAAATCGAAAATCAATTTTTCTATTAATCGAGCATTATGTCTTATTAATAGTTGTAATCAAAATTTGTTAATTCTCTAATTTTCTTTTTTTTTACTTTTTTGGATAATAAGTATTTTCAAATATGGCGATTCATATTTCTTTTTATCAATTAAGAAAGAAACAGCTAAAATCAAGGATTGTTTTCGATTTCTTGATATTTCTGCTGCTTTTTTGATAAATTCAACAGTTATATTTGAGTACAGAACAAAAAGCATCTCCATCTTTGGTGAATTTTCAAGAACTTTCGTGGCTAAATCATCAGTAATTTTATTGCTGCTTGGTAAAAGTAATTTATTCAAGTTTTTGAGCAATTTGATTGATGAAGAATCAATGCTGTTATTGATGCCGGCAAGCTGAAGATATTTTAAATTATTCATCTTTGAGATGGCTACTACACCATCATTGGTTATCGGTTCAATATTTAAAGAAAACTTAACTATATGATTCATGGTATTGGCAATAGCATACAAACACTCATCTGTAATTTTCCATTTCATCAAATCCAATGTAGTTGTACTCATGAACTGATTTGGCTCAATAATATTTTTGTTTATGTAATGATCATAAGGATAAAATTGTACAGCTGTGCGATTATCTCTCATATACTGTACTAGATTTGGGAGAATTCGTACACCACCTAATTCAAATCTTTTCAGAGCCTTGGATCGACGAAGCACCTGCAAAAGAAATTATTCATAAGTATATGTAAACAATAAAAAGAATGTTTTTGAATTTTTTTTGTCATAGATGTAAAGTTTAACTTACAGCAATGATTTCCTTTGTAGACATTTCACAGGGTTTATCGAAGTGAGTTTTCCAATAGGACAAAATCAGATCAGTCAATGTATCAGCAAGGGCCAACAATGCATCGATTAAGTTAACAGATACACAGTCCCATTTATGTTGTAATGTAATTGATAGTACTTTGAGCTTAGATAGACGTGAAAATGAATTCCAACATAGTTTATCGTCATCATAGATGAATCTCAATCGAAGTTTTACAAGGTTTGGACAATATTCATTAATAACTGGCACTATGTTACTATGACCATAAGCTGTCAAGTCTAATTGTGTTAAATAACGGCCACATTTATAAAGCAATGATTTTAAGAAGCTTAATTTTTTATCGGGTGTTGGATATTTCTTCAAACAATTTGGATACTCAGCACATTCCCAGTGAGTTATTTGAAGTTTTCTGACATTACTCCAAGAATAATCAAGAGCTCTTTTCCATTTTTGACATACTAAAAAATAAATAAATTATACAAATATATTAATTATGGTAATTAAATTATTATTTTTTTTCAATTAATTGATATTGTACTTATCACATACCCAATGCAATTCTAGGTCTCTCACATGCTGGCACATACGTGAATATTTCAGCTAGACAATCATCATTAACAAAGTCAATTGCTATACTGTTGGCGTGGTCAATTATTATATTTTCGGCGTATGTATGATCATGATGCTTATAGTATATCTAAAAATAATAATGGATATTTACATTTTACAACAATACTTCAATAATTAATCTATGAGCATGTTTTGACTGCAGTTATATATTTTAGACTAACCTCAGTATCTTTTTCGTTGAAGAAAGGTGTTGACATTTCATTTGTAACCTTATATTTTTTGGAAAAAAGGTTTTCCAACTCTGATTTACGTTTTTTTCTAAATTTTTCCATATTGGATAATTCACTAGGAGCAAGTTTTGGTTTAATTTTTTTTCAACCCAATATATATATATATTAATTATATCAAAAGACTTTAAATATGCTCTATGTTTTTTACTAAACGTAACCAAAGATCAGCATCAATCAACATAGGCAACAAGAAGCACCACAAAGTACAGCCAAGTACGAACCAGTGCGAACTGAGAGTCTGCTACAGTTCAGCCTGCAGTTCAACCATCCAATTGTCCGGTCGGCAATTGCCGAGTTCACTATATCTTCCATTATACGAAATACCCAGATTAATTTTGGAAGGCGGGGCCCGTTTATCCGAGTTCGCTTCAATCGTTCTCCCTCCACTTTCCATTTCCATGGGACATTTTCATTCACTTTTGTAATTTCGAGTAGAGGAGTTTTTAGATACAGATCAAAACGTGGGTTTTTCCGTTTACGGCCGTGTTAAATCGGTCAACTTTATTTCAAGGTCGAAAAATCTGAGAAAATTTTATAAAATAGAGAATTATTCTAGCTAGCGATTAAAAAAAAAATTAGCAACACCGAGTAGAGGGGATTCGTATTTACATTAAATCTTAAGGAGAGTGGAAGACTATACAAAATATTAATAGTGTGATTTTGTGGGTATTTTAAAAACTAAAAACAGAAAAAAAAAAATTTTTGTCCGCAACAAAAAGCACCTTTATCTTTGGTGAATTTTCGAGAACCTTTATGGCTAAATCATCAGTAATTTTATTACTGTGGGGTAACATAAATCCAATCAAGTTTTTGAGCAACTTAATTGATGAAGAATCAATGCTGTCATTAATGCCGAAAAAACGAAGATGTGTTAAATTATTCATCTTTGAAATGGCTACTTCTATACGCCATCATTAGTTATCCATTCACAATTTATCTTGAGCGTTGTTAATTGCTTTATGGTGGCAAATTTACATTTTGTTCTTTTTTTTTTTTTAGCAAATAATTACTTATTTAATACTCAGTGATAACATTAAATATATTAATGGTTATCTATCCGTTTTTTTTTAATCTTTCTACCAAATTATTGCCACAATTTTTGTTTCAAATTTCATCTGACAGGTTGAAGCAGCAGCAGTTGTCTCGATTATAGTCATATCGCCACATTCGGTTCAAAAGCGCGCTATTATGACGACATTCTTCTTTGGCCAACATACGATAATTTTTTTTTTTTTTAATAATATTTTTTTAATCGTATTTTTATGAATTTATTTTGATGCTTTTATTGAAACCGACGACAGCCACTGATACTGTGTCTTAATTAATAATGACCAAAGCCCATCTAAAATTTTAATATTTTATTTTAATTAATTTCCACGTTGAGCATTATTTTAATATTATTCATTAGAAATATATTTGAATGATAGTATTGTCGTTGAATTTATACATTATTGGATAAAATTAATAATTCATTATTCAATACTCGTTGCGACAACACTCGTTGTTTTGTTTACCAATAATTCGTTGATGTTGCATACTGATGACATTGCCAACAGAATTATTATTCAGATATTTGGTAGGTCAGATGATACTCACAATGATGCTAAAATCATAAGCTACTTGACGTAAATTCGTATTTGGTCATTGTTGCAACGATTGAGTTTGTAAATAGGTTTAGCTTGAGCGTGTTCATCCATGATATGGTCAACCAACAATTCAACAACAAACCTCTACCTACAATACCAACAATATTTACAATTCAACTGTTGTTTTTAATTTCATCATGTACAGCCGGCTCTTATCATTTTCATTCACGCAAAGTTAAAATATTTTTAAAAATAATAAGCATTCTAATTTTTTTTTTAAACGTGCAAATACGTGATCCATGTGACGTTCTTGGAGATTAGCTAACAGTATAATATTTCAAATTTAATATCTATCCAGGGACTGTCATTTTTTTTTCTTCTTTTGCTCAAGATAAAAATATAAAAAATATGTCGGTGTCCTCTTGGAATTCTGCTATAAAAATTCTAAAGAATAAAAAATATATAAATGAAAAAAACGAGGATGAAAAATATTTCTAACGTTGGTGCATCAAACTGTAATCTTTTTATCCACACTGTACAAGATCTTAGCTTTTTTTTTTTGTCTTTTAATTTATGACGTGGGTCAATCTTCACCTCATTACTCACTCAATGTGATTATTATATGACTTGCATACACACTATGATTTGCAATGACTTATCAGCTATTATCAAAAGAGAATTTAATAAAAATGAAAAATGAAAGAAAATAAATTTAAAAAGAAAAAATTATTTCATGTGCATTTGAGGGTCGTTTTGATGGGATTTAAAATTCATTCACCCAGAATTTTCTTGACTGCACCAAGAGGAGAAAAAAAAAATGATTAAAATGAAGTGAAATAAAAAAAAAAAAAAAAATTAGCAATAATTTAATCTAAGTACTAGCTCTGAACGTATTGGTTTTTTTTTTTTCTTTCATTTTTTTAATTTTTATTTCGTTCTGCATTTTTTTTTTGTTCTTGGCTTTCGTATTTTTATTCTATATCATATTTATTTTTTATCATCTTGAGTACTTTTTTTTTTTTGCCCTTGCGTTGTAATACAAAGTTGTATATCGGATGACGACAATGCCAGATTTAATAATCGCAAAAAATATACAAGCTGTAAGAAAATATGTTTCTTCAAAAGAAATAAAAATATTTTTTTATTATTATATTTTAAAAAAACTCCTTGATGTCTTATTCATGTATACATATTTATCTAACATAACTGCAATATAAATTTTTTTTTATTTATTTTGAAATATATATTTTTACACTCGTTGTACTAAATAAATCAAATGCAACATTTTATACTTGCAAGTTGCACTCACCCATTGACTTTAATACTTGAAATTTTTTATTTATTTTTTTTATTATATAATGTAATATTTTAGTAAAATATTTTTTCTGCCAATTTAATATTTTTTTATATAAAGTTGACTTTTAAGATAAAAAGAATTTTCAAAGATAAAAAAAAAAAACTTCATATATTTAATAAAAAAATATCAAATTTATAAAGCTCAAAAAATTTTACAATAAATTTGTATAAACAATTTTCATTGTAGATTATTAAACTAGATAATCGATGATAAAAATTTTCATTAGAAATTTTTAAAAAATTGTTGAGACTATTTTTGTAAATTAAAAAAAACTTTTAAATTTTTTCATTTCATTAGATTTTTTTTTGATGATTAATAAACATATATAAAGTTTTAATGAAATATGTTTTACTTGTAATATTGCTCTGCTAAATAATGAAAATATTTTGTGTATTAAAATTTCGAAATTAAATGGTTTTGTGTGCATGTATTTATGCAAAGAAACTGATAAATTATTCGAGTAGAAAATTCGTTGCAAGTACAATAAGCATCCGGCTTGCGGGAGATTAAATCCGGATCTATGTAAATTTAAAATTTTGGTTTAAAAAAAAATTATTAACTATGATAAAATGAGATTAAAAAAAAATTTATACCACAAGAAAATAAAATATATTGTTGTGTGTGCAGTGTGTGTATCCTTGAGGCAATTCAAAGCATAAAATTGTTACAACGTTTTGATGATACAAACATGAAACAACAAGAAGCTTCTTTGTTTACTAGAGGAATTCAAATTGTATGCGAGATTTACAATTATGTAAAAGGTGCACACACATCTATAGAAATAAATTTGTAAATGTGTGCACTTGATCTTTTTGGACTTGGCAAATATAGATGTTTGTTTTGTTAGTCAGATAAAGGATATTCTACGGAAATTATTCATGTGGTTGCTATATCTACCTGGTTTCTGATACAACAGTATCAGTATATGTCTGTGAATTTTGCTTTTACACTTTCATCTGTGTATGCATTATCACCTCTAAGCTTGATTCGTGTGACCGAGTTCAAAGACAAACATTTCTCTATCAATTTTGAAAATGAAAATTTACTATTTTCATTTGTAAATTAATATTTTTCATTAAATTTTGTTTTTTTTTATTTATTTAATTATTAATTATTAACATTTGTTATTTAATTTATTTAATAATGATTTTTAGAAATTTTTAGAATATAATTTTGAAAAGGGAAATTTTTTAATTTAGTCAAAAATTAAAATTTTTTTTTGTTTGTTATTTTGTAGATATTAATAATTTTTTTTAAGGAAAAATTGAAAATAAAAAAAGAGAGATAGTTTTGTTTTTATTAGAAATTTTTTAAATATTTATTTTGAAAATATAAAGCAATATTTTTAAAGGAGTAAAGATTTAATTTTGTCAAGCGGATTTTTTTATTTATTTTTTAGTGAAGGGTAATTCATTGTGGATTTTTTTTTTTTGTCAATCTGAAAATACGTGGTCGCAGTTGGTCGTATATTTTATTTCCTGGACGGTTTTCATGTGGTTTGAAAATAGAACAACGATAAAAGCCACATTTTGCGTATCAGCTAACGAACAAAAACGTGATTATTTATTTGTGTATTTATGCTAAAAATATTTAACCTGGTAATATTAACAGTGTGACGATAATAATAAACACATATAAATTTAATAAATACATATAAATTTACAAACAATTTATTTAAATTGTGTAAAATATATCTTTCGATTAAAATATCAATGTGAACATTATCCAATTTAATTTATAACTCGCGTAAAAAAATTTTATTTTACAATATTTCACTCGATCGTTTTACTATTTATTTTTTTTATTTCATTTTTCAATCATATTGTCGATATACAAAATGTATAATGGAAAAAAAATGATAAAGGAAATAAAATAAATAAAGCCAAGTGTTTCTTGAAATGATATATTTTTTTTTAAAGTCTAATGGATTTTATCTTGAAAGTTTTGATTTCAATGGAAATAAAAAAATGAAAATATCGATTTATTGGAAATTTAAACTTGAAATGTTCATCTTTTCATTGTCATGTTAAAATAAATCTCGGCGAAAAATTCTGAAGAACAAGAGAACGTTTTTATTCAACAACAAAATTTAATATAAAAAAAAAATAAAGCAACATAATTTTCGACAATTTTAGACGATTTTTTATTTGTTTAAATTTTGTTAACTTTGGCCAAACTCAGGGTTGTTTAAAAAAATATTTCTAACAATAAATTTCGTTAAATTATTTTTCTAGTATTTAAACAACAACAAAATACAAGTGTCCTGGAATTTTTAAAAATTAATATCATCAAATTCACAATTTAAATATGAAAATAATGGAAGGTATTAACAAATGAAAAATATAAAAATAATTTTTAATGATATATTTACGTTATAATACATAAAATATTACATGAAATTCAGACTCATTTATACATGATTCTTAAACATTTAATGAGTTTTTAATTTAAATTTGATTTATTTTTTTTAATTGATGATTTCGAGCATTTTTTTTTTTTTCATATTAATTATGTAATTAAAATTAATCTAATTATTATTCATTTTAAAGCTATCGAATTTTTAATTTTTTAACTTTATTTGCCAATCATTTTTATGATTTTTTTTTACACCATCGTGGAACATTTATCAAGAACTCTTTAAACATGAAGTTTATCGAGTGCCAACTACTCTTTTTTTCATCTTGGCAAAGTGTACATAGCTGTACTTTTAGTTTCCTCCTTATTTATTTATCTTTATTCATAGAATAAAACAATAAATATATATATTTTTAAAATTTAATTATATGATAAATAATAAAAATTATAATTTCATCTGTAACATTATTCACAATTTTTTATTAAATATTATTCATCGAAAAACATTATAATTATTATAGATTTATCTTTATACTCAATGACAGTCTCAATAGAAATTTAATATTTTCAATTACACTACGTATTTTTTTATTTTTTTCCTTTTCATAGCGATTGTCCACTACGCCATTTGACTAATATATTATTAATTTTTATATCAATTGCCTTATTAATAATATAACTATTTTTTTAAATAATTAATTTTCGTTATTTATATATTTATCAATTGCACAATCAACTAATTTTAGCATTATAATCAACGCAAATAAATACGTGTATATTAATTTCATTAATTTCATTAATTTTATTAATTATTTAAAATTTATTTATTATTTCCGGAACAATTAATCATCCACAAAACAAAACAATATCTTTATTTTTTTAAATATATTTTTTGGCTGATTCAAGTTGTCCAGTTGACTCAGTCTCTCCTTTTTTTTTTAGACATAATATTTTATTATTTTTTCGTTAACATTTAGTTAATTTTAATTTTCAACAATACCTTTATATATAATAAAATTTAATACAACGCAAAAAGAAAATTCTTTTAAAAATTTTTTCCTAGTTTTTTGCTTGGTTATTATTTTTGTTCATCGTGGATTTTATTGTATATATACACATTGAGCCAAACTGAGAGTGTTTGATGGATAGTAGTTCAACACACCTCAGGTCAGCAAGTGTTTGCTTGTCACCCCATCAGGATCCATTGGTCGATTGCATTTGACCTCTCTCTACACATAACATTGACAATCTCAGAGTTCATTCATGTCACGTATTATCCCAAATGGATAATCCAAAAAATACGAAATTGACATTTACAATATTATCCTTGTATATCCAAGTAAAAATGATCTTATTTTTGATTACTATTATTATATTCTTTTAATGATTAAATAATTAAAATAAATTATAATCATAGAAAACTTTCATTTGCTGGTACATTTAATGATACATCAATAATGTCGTTATGATTTTCAAGACGTTCACCATTATCATCATTGTTTGATGATTTTATAACGTAATTATTAACTGGATCACCATATTGACTTTGATAAAATTCTTCTCTCATCATGTGATTCAAATTACCACATCTAAAAAATAATATTTCACGAAATGGTTTACGAAAATCACGATTTAATGTTGCATATATTATTGGATTTAATAAACTATTACAATAACCCAACCATAAAAATAAACTTGATAATGATTTTGGTATTAATTTTGAATCATTTACAAATGGACGTAATAATGCAAGTACAAAAAATGGTAACCAACATATTGTAAATGCACTCATAATAATACCCAATGTTGTACTTGCTTTACGTTCTTTAGCCAATTGAAAACGTAATTTTTTTTGATGTGGTGAACTTGTTACACTGCATGTACTATTTAAATGATTTCTAACAATTGTTGATTTTTTTTTATTTGTTGTTTTCATATGTTTATCTGGCTTTAGTAACATTGGACATTGTGATTCGTTGCTTTTTCTTGGACCACCTTGAAAACATTTTACTCCATGACCACTGCACTGTTGACAAAAATTTTAAAAATATTAAATATTAATTATTTTTATATATAATTAAATTTATTACAATTAAATAATATTATTATTAACAAACGACAAGTATTTTCATATTAAACTCAAAAAAAATAAGGCTTATTGGGATTTTTTTTTTTCATGAAATTTTGTCTTAAATTAATTTTAAAGTTTTGAAAATTAAAATCAATTAATTAACAAGATAGACATAAATAAACATTAAAATAAATAAATATTTTTAAAAAATAAAAGATAATAATTTAAAAAGAGTAAACAACACGACAAAATTTTTAATATTTTTAATTTTTCAACATTTTTCAAGTTCAAGTTGTTTGAAAAATTAATAAACTTTCTCCTATGATTTATTATTAATATTTGTATTTACATATAAAATGTATATTAAATTTTTTTAATAAAAAAAAAAAGGTTAAATAAGTAAAATTACACTTTATATTTTATTTATCTAGAAGCACTTTGAATTGTATTGATCGGTTGCCTCGAGTATTTTGAAAATTGCTTGAATTGTTATTAGGGCCTGATGGTGCTTCATGTATTTGTATACAAATGATATTTGTGTATTTAGTTGTTAATGATAATGTTTTATATACTTGTATAAAAACTTTTTATTTCAATTTGTTTGTAGCATATTGAAATCTTGTGTTTCTCTTGGTCTATATATATATTTGTTTGGGTGTTTTTTTTTCTTTGAGAAAACTCAATAATGATTTATTTGATTTAGATGTACATCAAGTTGATTTATTTCACTTTTGGTATTGACAAATTGTTCTATATGAGCATCACTTTGTCAACATGTATCTTCTGTCGTATATTAACAATCAATAAATAAAGTCAGGCATGAAATCGCGTGTCGTTTAAGGTTTTTCTTTCTTTTTTTCAAATATATTTTTTTATTAATATTGTTTTGACATTTTACTATTTTATTTATTTAATAAAATATTTGAAGATTATCAAATGGCAAAATATTATTTTCAATTGTATCTTTATTAATTTTATTTATCTATATTTCAATTTTGTATTTTCTACTTGTATTATTATTTATTTTTTAAAAATATTTCATAAATTGATAAAAATTTCTGTATATAAAATCCATTTTTTTTATTAAAAAAAAATTTTTTTTTTCCTTTTAAACAAATGAATTATTAAAAGTCAATTTCATACGGGAATAATTGAAATATGAATTATAAATTTTTCCAGAGAAACAGTTTTGTTTGGTAAAATTGAAATTTTTTTTTTTTATTTTTTTTTTTCCATTATAACGATATTTATTATTTAATACCATTGAGACAATATTTGGTATTCTAAAACAAAAGAAAAAAATAAAAAAAAACTAAGCAAAGAGCAGAAAAATGGTTTCGGCATTTATAGCCTATTTTATCGTAATTTCATTCTGATCTGATCGATTCAACAGAGGGTATATTAAAGAAAAAAATTCCACTGCTGTTATTAATGTCCCATAAAAATGGTAATACGTTGACTTGATCTTGTTTCTTGAAATACCACAAAAACAATAAAGCTCTAAACGAAAAATATAAAATCAAATATTGAATGATACTTTGACCTAGTCAATGCTATGTAAATTCAATCGGTAAAATAGCATTCAATTTCCCATAATTCATATTGAAAATAAAGAAAAAAATATCTTTAAATTATATTTTTAAAAAAGAATTTAAAATACTTTGATAAATTTTTTATCTCATAGAAATATTTTGTCAGGAATTTAGAAATTTTTTTTTTAGGCATGAATAAATTTAAAAGTTCATGAAAACATTTGCGCATTTCCCAGGAGCTGATGACACAGTGTGTACGAATTTTCGGTTTATTCATAAAACAAATGTGACGATGTTGAAGCTCATGAGAATTTGTTCTTTTTTTCTTTCAAAGAAGTAGAAGAAAATTTAAATATAATAGGAGATGTGCAATGGATGTTTGCATATTTATTGCTTCATACACACATTGAGAGAGCAAAGTGTTTTGTGTGTAATGAAATTTGATACTCGACATAAAAGACACAATGGGCAAATTGAAGCACTAAAATTCTTGAGATACTTGAATAAATATTAAATGTAAATTGTGCAACTGTGCAAGTGCCTAAACATTAAATATGAATCATAAAATATTATCCAACTTCATCTCAAAACAATATTTTTACAAAGAAAAAAATATATATTTCAACAATTTTTTTTACTTTACAGTATGTTGGTAATTATTTTCTATTTAAAACAACAAAAAAAGAGTGTCGTTTAAAAAATTTTACAACTAAAATTTGAATGAATAAAAAAATAATTTAAATATTCAAATTTTGAGTTAAAAAAACATTTCAATCGGCCAAATAATTGATAAAAAAAATATCCACAAATCATTATTCATATATTATTAATATAAAATTATTTAAATATTAAAATTTTTAATAAATTTATTCACCCAAAAAAAATATAAATCTATTTATTTATTTATTTTAATATATCGTTTGGGGAAAAAAAAAGAGATGAATAATAATGAATTATTTTTGGTATAAATTTAATTGAAAAAAAAAAAATTTTTTTTAATATAAATTTGATAATTAAATTCCTTTTAAAAATTTGAATTAAATAATTTGACAGAAGGAGAGATGTGTGGATATAATTTTACCTCTCAAAGATTTTCTCATAATCCTGGTTTTTCGGTTAAATTCAAGGGAAGGTATAATACGAGATCTTTGCAGTGTCTACTTGGATATAAATCTCACCGTTAGCTGCTATTTTAACCCTGATGAAAAGCCATAGTGTCATATATATATTAAACAAACTTTATCAAAGCCCTTTGCATTTAGCTTTTTACAGCTAAAATTGTCAAATATTATAACCCCAAAATTTTACTTTGAGAAAGTGTATTTTGTACTTAAATTAAATATTCAAATTTTACACACGGTATTAAAATATTTTTTTGGAAAAATAAATATTCATTCTTAAATAGCTTGATATTACTTTCATTTTGTGAAACAAAATACTCTCAAATACTTGAAAGCTTCATGAATATCAAATTTATTAATCTTGCAAAAGGTCATTTTAATTTTATTATTATTCAGAAAATAATTTCTATTTTAAAATTGTTAATCTTTCGAAATTACAATGCCAATATTGTTTTTATCATTTGTACTATTTTTCTTTTAAACTTCATTAACAAACTTGCAAGTAGTTGAACCAGTGAATAGTCAGACATAACTCTCTCTACACACTCCATATCATTCTTGATAATTTCAAGAGCCAAAAGTTTATTATTATTTAAATATTAAAAATTAAAAAACTTTTATTTTGCATGTATACTATATTATAAACAATATTTTTTATTTAATAAATTTTTGTTTCATGTATATTTTTGTACATAAAAAATATAAAAATCAGATTTATTTTTTATTATTGAATCATATTTCAATTTACCTCAAATTTTACCTTTGAAAATTTGTATTATATTTTTTTTTTATTTTTACATATACACTATTTGAATTTCACTCAGTAGAAATTCCATCAAATTTGCATTTTGTAAAGGAAGCCATTGCCAGAAAAAAAAAAAATATGAAAAATAGAGTAAATATTAATATAAAATTTTGTTTACTCTGTTTTAAAGTCAAAAGAGTGATACGTCAATTTTGAGGGTTTTAAAATGAAGAAAAAAAAAGAGTAAATAAAAATGTAAATATAAAAAAAAAAAAAATTGGTAGGTATGATCGATCTTGTCTATTTTTACAATGTGAATATATTTTCAAATAAATTCGTTGTAAAATAATATTGGCGCTGTAAATTTATGTAATATATATTCATGTTTGTATAAAGGATTAATTTTCATTATGAAATATATTGTAAATGCATGTACACAAGACAAAGTGATTAATTTTGTAAAAAAAAAATATGTAAAATGCATATTTTATAAATTGCATATTTTCGTTGTTACATAGAATTTTAAATCAAGCGTATTAAATTTCTTCTAGGTATTACCACGTTTAAGATGAAATATATAATTTTGTTTGAGAATGTTGAAAGGCTTTAATCACCCCTAGAGGACAAGAGAATACTTGAAGCAACTTTGTACATAATATAAATTATCTATGCTCAATATGACATATTTAACAGCTGCATGTGTCCTTTATTATCTACATTAAACTTACATTATAAATTTTATATATTAAAGTTTAAACGTGATACGAATATACAAATATATTTAAACCATTTGATTGCTACTTACTAATAATTATTTTAATACACTCCAGTGTGTAATTTATTACATAAAAAATTTTTCTTGGCAATTTTCCTGATTCATCTTTGCCTTTTTTTTTTTATTTATCAATTTTTATATTTCATTTTTCTACCCTTGTAATTAAAAGATAAAAATCGTTTTTGGCAAAACGTATATTTCTTATCAGTAAAAAAAAATAAAATAAGAAAGTTGAGTAAACGTTTTGTGCAAAAAAAAAAAATCAAAATATATATTATATTTTTATATTTATTCTAGAATTAAGGATAACCCTGATGTTTTTTTTTTTTTTTTTTCATTTATTTTGTTTTTGTTGTTTTCTAAACTTTTTGCAGTTTATTTAATTTTTTTTTGGCTTTTTTTTTTTCATTATAAAATTAGTAAAAAAATAATTTAACAAGAAAAATATTCGTGACTTTTTTTTTTTCTAATTTCATCAGTCATGCAACTTCTTAGTTTGACATCCCCTTTTAAAGAATTCCAGTTGTTTCTCAGGCTTTTATTTTTTTTTTTCGTAGCTCACGCTTAATAGCACTTTAGAGAAAATGCTGTGCTATTTCTTCATGAATTTTCCCTTGGGCAATTTTTTTTTTTTTTTATTTGAGCCTACTTAAAAGATTTTCACGCACTTGGGGTAACAACACGTTTATGTTAAGAGTTATCATAAACATTTGAAATTGACTTGAAGGTTTTTATTTCATTTCGTGTTTTGTAATGTTTTTTTTTCTGTTGAATAATGTTTGGGCTATTTATTTGTTTATAGTTGGTTTGTATTAATAGTTCCCCAAACACTCGTGTACTCAAACAAAATCTGGGTCTCACGTTTCAGTCAGCTTTCGTTTCTTCAATACGAATGGTCTTTAATTCCACTTGGTACATGCTTTTTCAAGCCATTAAAACTCCTACCTGTATTGGCTGTTTTTATTTTTGATAAATCTTTTTTGTTTCTTCAAAAAATTTTCCAAACAACAAGTATCAAACTTTTTTGTTTTACATTTTTTTTTTCAAGCCATTATACAAGAGTTGAAAATAAATTTTTAGCTCACATAAAATATCATCGGATCAAAAACTAATTTAAAATATACATACAAATAAATGTAATTTTTTTTTTTTTTTTATTTTTATTTTTTAGTTTAGATAAATTTGAAGAGTAAATATTGACCATTGAAATTTATATATTTTTTTGTTTGTCTTTGTACATCAATTTAAAAAATGTTTACTTTTTATTTATCTTTGTTTTTTTTTTATTAAAAATTTGTCGTTTGGATGTGGATTTTTTCTTGACTTGAAAATGGTTTTTAAACTTGAAGCTCTTGGGAATGTTTGAGCGAGCTGAAAATTGCTTTTCTTTGGAATTGACTTTTTCCGTTGTACACCCGATAGATTTTATCACATCTATGTGTGCATATCACAATTTTATATTGTGTCAAATATTATATCCTGGACTCTTGGACGTTACTATTTTGTCATATTGAAAAGAATGAAAAAATTTATATAAAAATAGAGATAAAAATATAAGTCAGAAATAATTTTTTATACTGAAAATTGAGTGCAAGTCTTTTGTGGCAATGCTGACCTCAATATTTTATCATTTTTTTAAAAATTCAATGATACAATTTTAACATATTTTTTCAAGATAAATTTACTATGATTTTTCAAAAGTGAAAGATACAAATTGCTGTACAGATGTAGTATCAATTTATCAAGATTTTTATTATTTATCAAATAAAATTATTTAGTAGCTTTTTAATCATTGCAAAAGAAAAAGAAAAAATATTCTTTTGAGATGTATTAATAGAATCTAATTCAATTTGAGGCTTTTTAAAGCTAATTAATGATAAAAGATAAAAGAAAATTTAATTAATTAGATCGTCTGGTTCTTCAAGTGAGAAAGTAATTTTTTTTTTTTTTTTTTTCTGTTAGTTTGTGGTTGACTGATGGATTTTCTAGTCGTAATAAATGAATCTTAAATTTTTTTTTATTTTTCACAAGACTACTACAAAATACATGAAAAAAAAAATTCAACAATATATATATTAATTTGAAAGAAAAAAAATATAATCATTAGTGTTTATAGAAAGAAAAAAAAATTGAATTTAATATTTTTTCAATTCAACATATATTTTAATGATAACCTTGAAAATAAATAAAAAAATTTTTATAGAAATTAGATTTATAGTCGTGATAGAATTGTGACATGGTGCCTATGCATGTTTAAATAATATCATTTTGCGGAAAGACCTTGGGTCATGAGAGAAAGAAATTTAAAAAAAAAAAAATTTTAAATGTCATTGTCAATGTAAATTAAAGCTGGACACGTGGTAAGGTCTACGATCGTCAGAAAAAATTAACATAATTTTTTATTTTATTTATTTAAATACTATTTAAATTTATTTTATTATTTTTTAATTGTAAAATAGTTTGTTAATGAAAATCATAGTTGATTTGTGTACAAGATAATGCTCGATATATCTTGCAGACAATTTTATTCCTAGGCGACATTGTAAATCCATTTTATTTTTTTATTTTTTTCATTTTTTACAAATGACATTAACGTTCTGTTAATTTGGTATTGGATTATTGGAGAAAAGTCTTGCTCGTTTTGTGGTTGACCAAAGAAAATGTAAAAAAAAAAAGGAAAAAATAATTGAACAAGAAAAAATAAAAAAAATTACATAAACAAAGTATAATGAGAAAAATAAATAAATGAAAAAAAAAAACCAAGATATACAAAGGAAAGTCACTAATTTACTTTGATATAATATTTTATTTATTTATTTTTATTAAAATTATTATTTATCGGGTAAATAAAATTGAAAATAGTTTATATTTTATTTTGAAATAACTTGAATAGTTTTACTTATCGATGAATGTCTTGTAAATGTCTAAAAAATTTTTTCAAGTTTTCATCTAAAAGTATTTTTAAAACTTTATTTTAAAACAAGAAAACTCCATTTAGTGTCATTTTTTTTCCCTGATTTTTTATCATTTTTTAATAAGTATAAAATTTTTAAAAAGTTTATGAAGGTCTCGACTTGGTGTCAAGGGAATTGATAATGTGTCATATTAAATTCCCCACTAGACAAAAAAAAAAAAAAGCCAAAAAACCATATAAATGCTTAAAATAAAAGTATCATTTTATTTCTAAATACCAATACTTTTTCATGTATTTTATTATTATTATTATTTTTATGTCTCTTTTTAAAATTCGATTATCTGAAAATAAGAGCGAAAAATTTAATCAATACACCGATAATAACATTGGAAAAAAAAAATGGAATAAAAAAGAGTTAGTGTCTTTGTCAATTAAAGTGAGCAAAGGTATATTTAATCTTGATCAAACTTTTCTCAAGAGTCCAGACCTAAATGACACACTCAAAAGCCAATTTGAGTGCCTCATTGTGACACAATTTTATCACGATTGAGTGCATTTATACACAATTTATATTCATCCCTTTTTTAACAGGATGAATAAATGAAAATCTTAAAATAACACGACTTGATATTTTCAAAATTCATTTATTTATTTATTTATTTATTACGAGTATATAATATAAAAATATACTCGTAAAAAAAAAACGTATAAAATGTCTTCGATATGTGTGTACTGCTGTAGCAATAAGCTCCATTTTCTTTTATTTATTTTCTTCTAAAAAATAAATCAATATATCAAAAATTACTTTCAGTATGATCAAAAAAAACACGACAGGTATAAATATACGGGGCTAATAAAAATTCTTCCGTCACATAGTGCTCAAATGAAAAAAAATTGAAACAGAAAAAGTGCTTTTTTAAAACATTTCAAATGTTAGACAGTCTACTTTGATTTGCTTCAAGCACGAGCACACTTTTGTATCAACCAATCAATCAATCAATCAATTTCATATATAAATTTTCAAATCATCATATTATTTTTTCACAACACTCACTTTTAGATGCCATATCATTTTACCAATAAATTTATACATTTTAACAATTTTCATTAAATAAAATAAAAATTGTATTTTTATTTTTAAAATAAATTCATAGCTAGCTCGAATTTGAAAATAACAAATTATTTTATATTTTTTTTACATGTTTAATTAACAATTATAAAATATTTATTCATTATTAAAATTCAAACGTTTCATTTTTTTTTTTTTTTGTACTAATTACAAAATTGAGTTAAAAAAAAAAAAAACAATTTAAATTAAAATGTTTTTATTTCCATTTGTACATTTATCATTTGTGCCGGAAAAAAAAAATTTCACTTTATATTAAAAATAATGTTAATTTGACATTTAATTTTTGACATTTATATTTATATTTTTTTTGAATTTTATATTTTATTTCCTGTATATACGTAATTTTTTATTAACGTTGTTTTTTTTTTTTTTTTGTTGAGGTAGAGAGCATCTAGTAGCATCAACTCATTATTTTCCAATTTCCATTAAAAGTTTAAAAGAAAACAGAAATACCCCATGGTGAATTTGTCCTGTTTCATCCTTGCCACCTGCGGCTAAAACTTTCATTGGAATATAGTCTTGGTGTTCTTGTTGTTCATGAAATTCCTGCTTTTACTCTAAAAGATTTTCATCCTTTTAATCGTTTAGCTATTTCCAGTTTTCTTAATTTTCACTCAACTTAAATACTTGAATTATTTATGACTCGTTTTTATTTTGTTAATTATTTTTTTTATAATTTTCAAATACAGTAATAATTGTTAAAATAATTAAAAAAATTAAACGTAACTTTACCTCTGAGGTGTAGATAATAAAATGGATTTAATTATTTATTTTTATTTTTATTTAAAATTGGATGGTAACAATCGGCTTTACTCAATTTCAATCAGCTTTGACTCAGCAATTATTTCAAAACTTTATTTATATATATATTTTAATGAAAGTTGTGTACAAAAGCAAATTGCAAAAGTTTTTGTTTAACCAGCTCTCGTCAAGTAATCATTAGACATGTAGAAATATTAAATTCCATTGAAAGATCTTTGCCAATATTCTCAACTGAATTAAATAGAAATTCTTAATCAACTTGATCAAGGCACTAAAAAATATTTTCATCTATTTTGTTTATCCTATTTATATTTTTATTATCATTTTTTTTATCCAACATCATTATATAAAATTTTTTATATAAAAAATAAAAAAATAAAAAAAAAACTTTAGCATAAAAAATGTTGCAAATTTAACTTTAAATTCAATATTTTTTTTTTTCATCTTATTTTTGTAAAAATATTCTACATTAAAAATAAAATGTAAATAATATTGAGTTATGTTTTATGATTATTATATTTCTTTTATTTATTTTTCATATTTTTTTTTTGAATAAATAATGATGATTATATTAGGTTGTGTTTCTTTGAAATAATTTATGATGGTATTGGTATGTTTATGCTTTTACGTTGTAATGGTCAAATTGGGTTAAAAAAAGGTAAAAGGTAATGGAGGGTTGTGACGGATGTGGAAACCAATTAGAGAAGAAAACGCAAGGTTTTGCGTCAGAATTAATTCAAGTTAAAAACCATTGCATTTGTCACGAACTGACACACAAATAAAACAAATTAATGATATATATTTCTCAAAAAATATTACCATTATTTATTTTATAATAAATAATATCGCGCAATTTTTTTATTTTAATTTTATTAAATTTTTCGTTGAAAATATATTTCAAAACTTGCCTCAAAGAAATTTTAAAATATTTTTTTTTTTCTAACTCGAGGCTGTCGAAACTTTTAGGCTATTTTTTTTTTCTATTTCAACATATAAACTAATGGAAAAAAACTGAACGAAAAATTTAAAAAAAAAAAAATACTATTTGAATTATTATTTTTTCATTTTAATATTTTTTTTATTTATTATTATTTATTGTATATAAAAATGAGACATAAAATATATGAACCATATGTTTAATCTTGTTGGTTCATTGGACAAATTTGTATGCATCTGACAGAATTAAAATATATATAAACTTGAACTGTCTAGTGAATAAACTCCACACTTACTCGTATATACAAATACAACTTAATAAACTTCTTGATAATCAAAACACATTTACGTTTGAAAACCCACTTGTGAGATAAATAAATATATAAATTTGTTGAAGATGATGTTATTGACTGAATGACACCTATGATATTATTGTAAATGAAATAAAAGATACTTGACTCTCAATTAGATTATCAATAAGAGCATGTGCTTATAACTTGAGAGTACTCATGTAGTCATGTACATAATGCAACTTGAAGAGCTTGTTATTATTATTTTTTTTCTATGTCACTTTACTGCTTTATGATTCATTTTTTTTCTGATAACATTTTATATGTTTAAAGATTAAATATGCACACTAAGAATACATAAAAAGTAATAATAAAAACTAAAAAACTATTAAAGTTAAAGAGGGCGAGAGGGGAAGGTTGAAGGGGTTACTATATCAAGAGATAAACAAGTGTTTTTTTTTGCTTTTTTTTTAATTTTAAAATGTGTTTGTATATGCAGTAAATGATTTACTCACAGTGTCGTTAAGTGATAATTTTCTTTACACTGTAATTTACACTTGCAAATTATTCTTGATCTTGTAATATAAATTTATTCATGAATACGATATTAAATAGTGTATAAACAATTTTTCATGGAAATTTATGTAATGTTTATATTGTTTTTATTAACTTGAAAATACGTACTATATTTTTTTGCAATAAATAATGCTTGGCTCACGATGAGAATTTTTTTGCAAGTAGTTAGGGTCTGTATTTAAATGCCTGACAATTTTAAAAAATATCTACTGATGCGTTTTCTCGGGAGAATTTTTATAAAAAAAAAAAAATTGAATATAGAATTTAATAATCGTAAGGTAAAAATTTATAAAATGACAATTGTCGTTTCAATAATAGGATTGTAAATATAAAAATTTAAATACTTGAAAAAAAATATTTTAAATTATAAAGTTTTTAATTAACGATGGAAATTACAGTTAATGAATTTAAAAAATAATTTTTTTTTCTCATTTTGTTGACCAATCTATTGTCCATTCGGATATGAGATTTTTATATTCATTTTATTATGTTATTAATGACTTTTTTTATGACTAAATATATCATGACTATTTATATGTTTCATAATAAAAAGAAAAATTAAAATTAAATATATTTAAAAAAATAAAACTCATAAAATGACTATAAAATTTGTACGTGAATTTTTTTTTTCCATTTAATTTTACTTTTGGTATGTGTAATGACAGATCGTAAATTTTTTTTTTACCGCAGTTTGTGTTGGTCAGAAGCGAAGATAGAAAGAGTTTGATAAGCTAGTCGGAAATAAGGCTAAAGCTCTTGAGAAAATGTACAAAAAAAAGAAAAAAAAAAAACTAATAAAAAAAAATAAAAATAAATGTTAGATGGTATTTTCTCGCACTATACTCCACGTATATATCCCCGATGAAACCTGCCCCAAGAGATTCAAGATTTATCGTTGAAAACAAATATTATTTCTTTTTTTTATTTCAAATAATATTTTTTTAAAGTTGTGCATATGTTTGACAACAAAAAAAAATTGACAAAAAAAAAAAAAGCACTTTGTTTTTATTTTTAAGAATAGGTTTTTTATCATGATGCATAAAGAAAATTTAATTAAAAAATATAATAAGAATATTTAGCAAATATTTAAACTGCGATTTTATAATTAAGAGGTATTTTTTTTTTTTTTTTTCAGTAGTTTGTTCAATACCGGAGTTTAAACTAGAAAAGATTGTGTCAGCGAAAATAAGATTGAAGAAAATATAAGTGTTCTTGATTTTGTCATAATTTTTTTTTCTTTTGCATTTTTTATTTGACTTGGTTATATTTCTTTTGTTGGAGAAGGAGAGACCGTCTGCCTTTATCTTGACTTGTTCCACTGATTTTAGATCACAGATCTCTCGTTGTGGGTAACTTGATGGCAAAATAATTCCCTCGGTAAAATTTTGCGAGGGTTGGAATAATTTTAAAGCCAGTATAAGACATCGTTTAGTTTTTCGGCGAATGGATATTTTTATATTTACATATATTGAGACACTAAAAAAATATGGGACAATTTACGTTGAATTCATACATATACATACGCAAATAAATTGTCGAGAGTAAGGTGAAAGAATGATGATAAAAAAAAAATCCTGACGAAGTATTAAAAAAAAATATAAAAAAATAGAGATTGTTTTTCTCTATAGATGTCATGAAAAGCAATGCCAGAAGCCATTATACAACATGCCATTTTAGCAAAAAGAAAAAAAAAACATGAAATAAAATATATAGGCTTTAAAAAAAAAATAATTTACCCAGTGGTGAATGAAAGTCACACAAAAGAAGTGTGACAATAAAGTTTGACAAAAATGAAACCATCACATATTTAAACAAACAAAAAAGAGCAAAAAAAAAAAAATAAAACAAACGATTATATATAAATTAATGAATTGAAAAATTAATGATGACAATTACTTCTCATCAAATATAATAACAATAAGTTTAACTATTTTCTCTCAACTTTTACACAGCTTAAAATATATAAATAATAAATATTTTATTTTTTATTTACTAATTTGAATTATAATAATTATTATTTCAATTATTTTTAATATAAATATCCAATTCGCCGCATTGTTAATTACTTTTTTGTAATTTAAAATATTTCCAGTCAAATAATTATGGATAGATTTTATTTCTGTTTATATTTACATGCATAAAATTTTACACAACTTAAAATTTATTCTCATTTTTTTCCTTGTTTATTCTTCAACAAAATAATAACAATAATAATAATTGATAATTAAGAAATACGACAATACGTTAACTTTATTTTTTGAATTGATAAATTATTAAAATAAAGTAACATAAAATTTAATCCTAGTTATAAATTCATTCAAGTAAATAACAATGTCATTTTCCTTTTGTGCAATATGATGGTATCCGCATAATATATTACGGTGGTTTATTAGTTTTGATATAATGCGAGTAAAGCCACCAGAGACCGCGAGTTATTGCGGTAAATCATCTCAACTCATATTATTATATATATATATTTGTATGATGGTTCATAAAAAATATAAATAATTGATTTAAGTTAAAAAAAAACAAGTAACAATATTTTATCATTAAAAATAGTAAATTTTAATAATTATTAGATTATAAATTTCAATTGAAACTTTAATGACAGTTTAAATGATTAATATGTTAATTTTATATAATAATAATTTCTATTTTTGTGGTTGTTTTATCTTGTGAAACTGTAAAATTTATAGTGTTCGTATTTTATATATATATGGGCATTTAAATAGAATTTAATTTAAGAGACTTTGGTGATATTTTAGTGTGAATATTTAGTAGAGGAGATCCACAATGCCCGTTGAAAGATGTGGTCGTCCCTTATTGTCTTAAATATTCATGATCCAACAATCAGTTTTCCTTAAAGTACATAAATTTTTAATTATATATTGAAATATTACTTTCAAGTCTATTTATTAAGTTATTTCATTGAAAATAAAAAACTTAAAAATACTATAAATTTTATAAACTAATAGAAAATTTTTAAAATTTATAATTATTTTTTAAGCTTTTGTAATTAATAAAAAAGTTGGACATTTTTATATCTTGAAAATATATTTTATCATTCATTTTTTTTATTTTGTTTATTGTTTAATAATTAATAATTTAAAAAATTTATTTTAATTATTAAATTCAATTATTTTAAATTAATTTTAAAAAGTAATTTTTTCTTCGTTTTGTTTATCAATTTACGTGGAAAAAAAAAATATTCAATAGAATAAAATTCATTGATTTAAATTAATACAATTTTCTATGATGATTTTGAGACACTTTGGTTAATTTTATTTTTATGGTATTGTGCTTTTTTTTTTTTTGTTTCATTTGATTGTATAAATGGCGGTTTACGAGTATATACTTTGGAGAATATAATATTCTCCTGGGTCACATCAGTTGTATACTGATGCTCTTGTATTTTATATATATAAAAAATTACCAGGTCGATTCTGAAGTCTCTTGTGTTTCAGAAAGAATCATGGTATAAATATTATAACAAATGCAACATCACGTATTTTCTTCTGCATAGAACATTCTTTAAATAATTAAAGAAAAAAAAAATTTTGAAAATAAATTGAATTTAGCAAACAAAAAATTCAATTTAGATTAAAAATAAATAATAAAAATAATAATAATAATCTTAATTACGATCAGGTATACACGAGTCACGTAAAATAAAAAATTTAATAATTTAGTATCAATTAAAAATAATTTATATGAAATTTTTTAAATTACTATGATAATTTTGTTTATTCATAATTTATTTTTTGTTAATTATATATTTTTTTTGGGATTTATTATTCACTTAATAAATAAATAAACTATTTAATTATTTTTAAAAAATTTATTCATATATTTATTTATAAAATGAAACAATTTTTTTTAATATAAAAATATTAATATGTACTTTATTTGATATTTTATTTGAAATTTCATTTTCATCTTATAAATAACAGCATACAGGTCAAAATAAAAAGATATATTTGCCAAAGAAAATTAAATGCTTCATATATATCATTTTGAAATGTGCAAAATATGTGTTCACTCGTTCACACGCAGTGAATTTGAGCTTGAACTTTTACAAAATACACTCGTGTGTGTGTCGTTTTTATGCTTGGGTTACGTTGTATTATATGCACCCTGGAAAAGATGAATTCCAATTTTTTTACCCATATATACATTTATACTGATCTTTAACTAAATTTTATTTTTCTTTTTTATCTATTTTTCTTTTATTCTGCTGAAAAGGAAACGAATAAAATCCGGCGATAAAATTACCACAAAATTTGCACGGTTCGAAAGATCTTTTGAAGTTTTTCATTTCTTAATTTTTTTTTTTTTTATCATTCATCTTCAAAAGACTTGATTAAACTTATGTAAATACATAATAGAATAAAAATTGTAGAAATAAAATTTTGTAGATTAAAAATAATTGTATTTTACAATTTTTTATGTATCTATTATTTTTTATGAATAAAATACAAAAAATATTACTTCAATCAGCTATGCAAATGGCAGAAAGTTTAATTTTTTTTTTTTCAACTATTTTTTATTTATTTAAATAATTTTTTTTCTTTTATAAAACTGCATGTACGTCGACAGACAACTGGATGAATTTTTCGATGCAATACATTTTATCTTTCAACCGGAAATGAGAAAAAAAAATATGTAGTTTGTATTTTTCCGGTAAAAAAAGTTGACTATATAAAAAAAAAACTTGTATATAAACTAAACTTTAAAATAAATTTTCAAAAAGAAAAATAGATAGACAAAGAATATTTATTCTTTTTTTTACGGAAATATTTGTACTTTCTATAAAAAAAATTGTACAAAAATTTTCTTTTACTTTGAAATACAACGATGTCGAAAAAAAGAGAAAAAAAGAAAAACTGTCACACTCGTTTAAACAGTACTTCTCTAATTACAGAAAAATATTGTGGTTTTTTTTTTTTTGTTTTTTTCAACTTATTATCATCATCGTTATACTAGTCTTATTCTTTTATACTTAGCATTATTGTTTGAACTTGCTTTGTCATTATTGTATTTCATTTTGTTTTAATTTTTTTAATAAAAGAAATATTTCGTAAAAAGAGATGAGAGTTAGCAGAGGAATTTGCTAGAAAAAAAAAAAAAAATTCGTTAAAAAGGGATTAAAATAAAAAAAAGCCAAATAAGGTTGGGTCAAGACCGTGGGTGCTTTTTAATCAAAGCATGACGCATTTACCACAACTTATTTTCTCTAAATAATAATAACAATTGAAAAAAAAAGTTTTATGCAACAATAAGTTAATGCCATCGCGACATTTATCATCACTGTCTTATTTTTTTTTTTTATTTTCTCAGTACTTTATTTACCAAAAGATTATTTTTAAATTTTTTAAAAATATAAATAGTTAATAAATTCTAGAAAATATTTATTTTTCTATTTAAATTAATGGAGTATAATAATTTTTAATGGAGATAAACAAGACATTGATAAAATACAAAAACTTTCTTTTTTTTTTCGTTGTAATTGAGATATTTATTGACTTTAAGTTTCAAGTAAAATTCGAAAACAATTTCAAGAACTTTTACTGTAGAATATTCTTAAAATAATAATAACAAAATAATAGTAATAAAAAATAATTTAAAAACATTTTTAGAGATTTAGGATAGATTGATTTTATCATTATTAACTTCTTGACTTGACGAAAAACTTTTTTCATTTATTTTATTATATGATTTTTTTCTTTCTATTTTCTTCAAGGCATTGGGTTAATTGTTCCTGAGAGAATATTATGATAGTAGTTAACAACTAAGTGATCCCCATAGAATTATCGAATTAAAAAAAAAATTTTTAAACAGTGTCGTTTGTCATTACCAAAAAGTTTCGAAACTTATTCTACTATTTTTGGTCAAAGATTTACATATTTTTCTTACTTGTTTTTTTTTAATCTCTCAAAAGTTTATACAACTTAACTATACCAAGTTTTAAATTCAGTTTTTAAATATGTCTTGAATATTTTAACAGCTTATTTTGTTGATAAGAGTCCTTGTGAAATGTATATATGATTAAATAAAGTCTATAATTAGTTTTACAAGTTATACAATACAAGTAAATTGATGAAAATTTATATAATTTTGATAACAATATGTTTCATTCAATAATCATGATAGAATATCTATCATTGACACTTGGATTGAGTTTTATTTGAAGCTAAAAACTTATGTAAAATGTCATTCTAAAGACGTTTAATTAAACTTCCAAAGAGCCCTCTCAACCACTTGTAAATTGTAATACGTTTTCTTCAAATAATCGATTATTGGGAAACTAAATATTGAACTTAAATTCAATTCAATTGCAATTTTTTATTTGTAATTATAAAAATAATAAATTCAGTAATATTCTAACTCTATTCCAAAATTTAAAATCAATTTTTATTATTAATTTTTTTTTACTTTTTATATTTTAAATTTTTAATAAAATAATTTAATTAAAAATTTTAATTATATAATTTATTTTGCAGATGATATCAGTGTCGATGTAATGATTTTCAAATTTCCATCTTCAACTTCAATAATGTCGAGTTCAAAATTTTTTAAAACCTTTCCTTTTAAATTTTCAAATGACCAATGCAAACTCTTTTGTATCTTTTTAAATATTTAAAGGATAATCGAATAGAGATAAAAAATTAAAAACTGACGTTAATTTCCACCTGGGATTGTGAAAAAAAAAAAATGATAATTACGTTTAAAAACTTATATCACATAATTTTTTCGATATATATTTATTTTTTATCTTTAAGTAACTTTGTGAAGAAAGTTTTTGCAAATTCTTCAGGCGAATAACTTCAAAATTCTTCTTTTTTTTTTTTTTGGTAGTTATTTTAACAGGGAATTTAATTTTTTTTTTTTTTTTCTTCATGGTAACTGGTAATGTTAAGGTACTGTTGCCTGGGCAATTAATCATTGTGGCTTTGTCACCTTTAGAGGCTTACGTAGTGAAATGAAACTCACTAGCAAAAAAAAAAAAATATATAAATGTTGATAAAAAAGAAATGGTAAAGAAAAGTTGATGGTTTTTCATCACAAAGGTTTTTTATACACTTATCTATCTACTCCATAAAGGCCAGAAAAAAAAAAAAAAACGGTACTGTAATGTTCAGAGAAGCGAACAATGTCAATTAATGGTTTAACCGATAAAATAAATTTCCCTCGAGGTCCGAAATCCGAGAATTCAATGTTCCACCTCGTCGCATTCATCTAATTTCTCTTTATTGGTTATTTGGTTCTCACCTATTTTTTTAGTTAATTTTTTTTATCATCAAGATTGACATTAAATCGTTTTAACTTGAAGATTTTACCATCAACAAACGACAAGAATATATTTTTATATTTTCATCAAATTCTACATGTAAAAATAATAAATTTCTTTTTTTTATTTCTCGATTGACAGTTTCACTAACAGACAGAAAAAAAAAAAAATAGTAAAAAAATAACATGGAACATTTAATTATCATCAATCATGTAACAGATATATTTCAATACGGATTTTTTCATTTTTTTTTTTTTGTATAATTAAATAACTGTCCCTCGGGGAAAATGAAAAAATAAATATATTACAACAGCCATATTGAATATCAAAGTATTTTTTTTTCAATTCTATTTTAATGCACTCGTCCAGCTGGTTAAAATTTTTTTTTTTATTTTTTAAATTCTACCTTTTATTCTCTTTTTTAAACCTCGGCATTTTCATTTAGTTACTTTTTTTTTTTTTCAACTACTTGTTCGGTTGGTTGAGCTTACCAGTCCTCTGGTTGGTTTTTAGTCAGCCAAACTCTGTACTAAGCCCATCGACTAGTAAAATTGAGTTTAAAAAATTTACTTTTTTTCATTTTTATTCAACTCACTTATCGTAATTTAAATAACTAAAAGTTTTAATAATAAATAAAAAAAAAAATAATACAACAATTAATTATGAAACAAAGAAATAATTGTTTTTGTTTTGTTTTGGTTTGTAATTAGTAATTATGAATCAAATGAATATCAAATTAACGTGATGTTGTTAACTTGTTATTACATTAAGTTAAAAATTAAGGGAATATACAATATTATTGTCGGATTGATTGGCTCATCATCAACAACCAATTGCCATGTAGATAACATCAAACGATGTAACATTGGTTAACGATGACAATAATAATATGAATGTGTAAATATGTGTGTACATGTATTGTGTGTATGGGGGTTTATCAATACGCCCAGGTCAATAAAGGTCAAATTTCAAGGCATCTGATAAAATCACTTTGCCTGATAAATTATCTGTGTTTACTATGAACATTTTAGTCATTAACCTGTCAATGTCAGCATATATATATTACCCATTTACAATAAACCACTTGTAATTGTTTTAAAAAAATATATTGACTTTTTTTTTTCCTTTTGCAATACGATATTTTATTTTTTTTTAATAAAAAAAAATTTAAGAAATATACTATTACTATATTTTTTAGGGTATTATTTTTCTTTACCTGTCATTCAAGTCTATGAATAGCCATAATAATAATAATTTTTTAGAAAAATACTTTGATTTGTCATTCAACTTCAAATAATTATTGAAAAATTTTTTTATTAAATTTTATTATTTCTATTTGAAATTTTATATAATGTTGTAAACATTTTTCCAATGCAAATTTATTTGTAGATTAAACGATATTTATGTAAAAAAAAAAAAAAAAATATTTGATTCATGAAGTTATTAAAAATCGGTATAATAAAAGTTGAATATGAAAATAAATTTTGAAAAAAAAAAATTTGCATTTGTTGATTGAGTAAATATATAAAAAAAAAAAAAATAAGGGAATATGCATGGATTGAAAAAAAAAATAAATATTTATAAAAATAGATATTACTGACCGTAGTTGAGGCACTCGAGCTACGATGCTGTTTTATTGTTGGACTACTTTGAGCTGTTTGACTATCTGAATTTAATGATTTGTTCAAAGTACTTGTTTGATGGATCACTGGTTCTTTATCAAGATGACAATGTACATCCAAGTGACTCTGTGCACGTCTTTCCTCCAGTACTATTTTACGTGCTGCACAAAATATTTTGTAGTACACCTAAAAAAAAAACAGATAAAAAAATTTTTTTATTCTTTTTTTTATCTTTTTCAATTTCAAAAAAAAAATGCTGAATTTATTTTTTTTTCTATTTGTGTTATCAGAATGAATAAAGTCAATCGATAAATAAACACAAAAAATATTATTATCAACAAAAAAAAAATAATTAAAAATGAAATTCTCTTAAAAAAAATTTATCCTTAAAAATTATTTATTTATTTATTCTATGACAATTTATTTTCTCAAGTTTAACGTATGAATTTATAAATTTTTTAATATATTTAATTAAAAGTTTATTGAATAATAAAATATATTTTTTCTCACCTGAATCATAACAAATAACGGTATATAAAAACTACCAAGTGTTGCATAAATTTGATATCCTGAATTTTGACATACGTCACAATGCCAAGCACCCATATCATATCTGTGTTCATTACCAAGTATTAAAAGTGGTGGTAGACTTATACAAGCTGCACCAAGCCACACAAGACCAACACATATTATCATTCGTTTAGGTGTACGTTTTACACCATACTCCAGTGGCTTTGTTATTGCATAATATCTGTAACATTATAATATCCCTTTTTTTATTCAATAAACTTTTTTTTTCTATTTTACTTATTTTTTATTAAATAATTTTATCATCTATATTCTATAATTAAAATTAAACTTCATTCCCTTTAGACTATATAAAATAGTTCCTTTGAATATTTTATCGTTAGTATATATATTTTTTTTTTCTATTTTATTTGTCATTTAATAGCAAACAAAATTAAAGTGACGTAAATAAAAAAATAATAGATTGAATAAAAAATAATAAAAATGTAATAACGATGAAATTAAATTTTTAAAATAAAAACAAAAAATTATTTACAGTATTTTGTGTTTAGTGTAGATTTTATTGCACTGGCTGTTAAATAATATTTTATAGAATTTTTTTATTTTTTGTTGACGTGAAAACGTGATGTGAATTATAAATTGGAATGTTGGTTGAGTATAACTTTGTTGTTTTTATTTATATATAAATAAATAAATAAAAAAATATATTACATCAACGTCTCGGATGACAATGTTATTATGGTCATGACGTGAGATCCGCAATGTTCGTTAACAATCACAATAGGAGGGGAAGCTCGTGTCTGTTTGTTTGCCAACAAAACGATCAACAATTACCACAATGCAAGGGACGTATTTACCCATCTCTCATTTGCAACATACTAACCTATATATAATATGATGATTTATATATTTAACAAATATAATAATACAATTAATTATATATCAAAAATAAAAACAACTTTAAAAATGGATTAAATGCTTTTTTCCAATGTTGTGTTTTTTATTATTTTATTTTTTTTTCATCAACGGTTTAATTAAATGCATATATATTTTGGCTATATTGAACTCAAAGAACTGTCCCCAAACCTTTGAAAAAAAAATAAAAATAAATTGTTTATATCCGAGAGTGAGAGAAAGTGAGAAAAAAAAAAAAAAAGGTAAACGATAACGCTTTGTTGGTGTTTGAGTAATCGCAGACCATTGACGTCGGTTACACAAACTGGGTGAACTCTAAATATTTGTTTTCACACCCTCACATCATTACGCAACCACTTTACCACGAAATAAATAAATAAAATTAATGTAAATGCTTTTTTTTCATTGAAATTTTTATGTTTGAAAAAATTTATTTACTAGTAAAAAAATAGAGAAGTAATATTTAAAACTAGAACAATAAAAAAGTTAGATAAAATTGTTAGGATATTTTTGAATTGTTCAATGCTCAATATAAATTAATCTTTTGGCAATTAAAAATTTTTAAAATACTTAAAAACAAATAAAATATTTAAATAGTTAAAAATAGTGAAAAAAAAATTTATTATTAGATTTTTTTTTTTAACGAAAAGCTTTCAAGTTTGAATCGATTAAATATGTGATATGGAAATCCAGTTATTTATTCATTTGATTGGAATGATAATAATTTATTTATTAAATATATTTTACATTTGATTTATTATTTAAAAAAAAAATAAAGTTTATTTACTTTGAATAATTGAAATTTTCGAAAAATTATTTCATGTCAAAATGAACGAGTATATTTATAAATAATTACAAGCTAAAAATAATGATAATTAGGACAAATTAAAAGGCATTGTTTTTTGAAAAATAATTTAAGCATGTGATTGATAAAAATTGGTAATTAAAAATAAGATGTAATTAGGAAATGTGAGATGCTTTGTGGAATTTTGAATGAGCCACAGTAATTACTCGGTGGTCTGACCTCACATTGACCATAATCACTTGAAATTTACATTTCCATTTATTTATTTTATGTATTTATTTTGTTATTTAAAATTTTCATAAGCCCAACAAAATCATAAGAGAGAGAGAGAGAGAGTTTGATGTTGCTTTATGTTGTAATATGAATCGATAAATTAATTTATATAATTAAATGAAAATTGGTAAAATGAATAAATAAATTTAACATACCTGTCAACTGATATCATGCAGAGATTTAGTATACTTGCTGCACAGCTCAATACGTCAAAGCTCACCCATAGGTCACATAGTATTGGTCCAAATACCCAACTTCCTAATACCTCGTATAATAAAGCCATTGGCATTACGAGTAGTGCTACGCAGAGATCACTTACTGCTAGACTTACTAGTAAATAATTGCATGGTCGACGTAATTTTCGTACAAGACATACCGCAACACACACCAATATGTTTCCAATTATTGTCACAATTACTATTATTCCGAGTACCAAGGCCATAAGAATTGCCTAAAGATAAAAAAACATAAATAATCAAGGTTATTAAAATTTTTAATTAATTCTAAAATAAATCAATAATAGTCTCAAAAATAATTCCTAATATAAAAAGGACAAACATCATCGGTCTTCCGAACATTTTATTGGTCATTGTTTTTTTCTCACTTACTTTCATACAAATTTCTTTGTTTGCCTTTTTCTATTATTTTTTTATTTATTTCGTTAGCAATAAAAAAACAACAAAAAAAAGCGAGTAAACAAAATTTTTTTTGATATTTTTTTTTTTTAAATTGACATATTAAGCTAGCACAACTTTTTTAATAATCATCGGATCTTGATGCAATTGGGCTTAAAATTTTGTGCGAATTATGTGTTTTTTATGTGTGAAGAAATAAATTTGAAAGAAAATTTTTTTTTTATTTTTTACATTTTTTTAAAAAATTCAAATATTAAGCTAGCACAACTTTCTCAATAATCATCGGATCTCGATGCAATTGGGCTTCAAATTTTGTGCGAATTATGTGTTTTTTATGTGTGAAGAAATAAATTTGAAAGAAAATTTTTTTTAATATTTTTTATATTTTTTTTAAAAATTGACATATTAAGCTAGCACAACTTTTTTAATAATTATTAGATCTTGATGCAATTGGGCTTGAAATTTTGTGCGAATTATGTGTTTTTTATGTGTGAAGAAATAAATTTAAAAGAAAATTTTTTTAAATATTTTTTATATTTTTTTTAAAAATTGACATATTAAGCTAGCACAACTTTTTCAATAATCATCGGATCTTAATGCAATTGGGCTCAAAATTTTGTGCGAATTATGTGTTTTTTATGTGTGAAGAAATAAATTTGAAAGAAAATTTTTTTAAATATTTTTTATATTTTTTTTTAAAATTGACATATTAAGGTAGCACAACTTTTTCAATAAAGAATAAAGATTCGATCTCGATGTTATTAGACTAAAAATTACGTGTGAATTGTGTGATTTATGTGTAAATAAATAAATTAAAAAAATTTTTCGTCAATTTATTCATTCTTTTTTTTTTTTATGATAATACTTGTGTTTATAAAATCAATGAACAATGAACCTTTTAGAAGGTATAGATACAGGCGCGCGTAGCGCGCCAATGTGCTCGTAAATATAAATTTATAAAAAAAAATGATTTTAAAATTATTATTTGAATTAAAATAAATATTGCATGACTAAAAAATAAATAATAATAAAGCCGTGTACATTTGTAAAATAAAGAAGTACCTAAAAAAAAAAATCCACTAAATCGAAAAACACAATTCCAAAATTTCATTCCATCAGTCACGCGATATAATAATCTATGGAAATTTACAAAAATGTCCATTTCCTTAACATTTTTTTACTCGTAAAAAAATTAAAATAAACTTTTAAATTTTCTATTTCTCATATCAAATAAAACACCTATATCTTTCAACATAATAATTAAAAAAAAAAAAAAAAAATATACAAGATTTTTTGTTATGATAATTTAATTGATTAAACTATACATCAATTAACTTTTAAAAATTACAACAAAAATAATAAATTTTATTTTTAATCAAATATAATAAATTAAAAAACAAAATAAATATTATTTTTTTTCTTTATCTACAATAATAATTATATTTAAAATAAAATGCAAATGATTATTTTGTGCAACATGCAATTTTATGTTAATAAATTTATTCAATTTAAAAAATACAATTAAAATTAACAAACCTGAGTTGTTGTATAGGAAGAATGTTTTCCGGGAAATCCCCGGAAAAAATAATCGGGTTCCTGTGTTGTAATCGGCGTCGTGAAATTTTGATGCCAAGTTGTATCCGTTATTTCGTCCTTCCCCTCCATACGATCTTAACCAATAACCCGGAGCATCCCAATCGCCCCTTTTGCACACCCCTATGTCATTCTTCTTTGATATTTGGCTGAATGCCCACCTCTCGTTTTTGCCCGGCAACCCAAGCATCTATCTATTCCACTTGTTTATTTTTTATTTTATTTTTTATATTTTCTTCAACAATATCTTCAATATCCCTTTGAATTTTCAACTCAAAATATCCACGAAATATTATCTTTTTTATTTTTCAAGTTTTAATCACCACTTGAATTTTATACTGTAACTCCAATTATTCTGAAAAAAATAAAAATAAACATATATAAAATTTAAAAAAAAAAATAATTGAAAATATTTTATTTGTAAAAAAATTAATCCAATTAATTCATTTACATGTCAACAATATAATTAAGTATTTTATTTTTTCTTTTTAATTTAAATCAACGAGCTATTAGTAATAATAATAAATTTTTTTTTCAATAAACACTTTAACAACAAGCAAGTGTATGATCATGAGCGTGTTGGACAAGAGGCACCTCGTTGAGATTGTAATATCGATTTTTAAATTGCGTCAGTTCAAATAAAGACCCTGGATAACAATATCGATTGTTTATTCTTTATTGTGAAAAAGAAATATATATGTAAAAAAAATAAATCAACAAAGAATTGTACGAGTTTATACGAATACAGGAAATGAGGGACACATTGCATGCAACGAAAAAAAAATCGAATAGACATTAAAAGTGTATTGTGTATGTGTGTATATATGTATCCAAGTGTGAACTCGTAAATCCATTATATCTTTACCATCAAAGTTCGTCCTCATTTACCCATACAATACATAAATAAATTTATTTTTTTTCCTTGTTTTTATTTTTTATTTTTTTCTTGATTTCTAATGGTTTTCTTTTTTTTTCATTTGGTTATGACTGGTAGTAATAATTTTATGTATATTTTATTTTTTTTTCAATTTATTTATTTTTTTATTTATTGTGAAAGGATTATCATTGTGAGCATGCTTTTTTTTTTAACGATAAAAAATTGAGAGATAAGCATTGTCATATGTTTGTTGATGTGTTTTTGTGTCACACAAAAAGATGGTTTATATTTTTTTTTTTTTCTTTATCAACAAACAAATGCAGTGCATCAATGGATAAGTGATTTTTTATCTTGTCGTACATCGTATATCATGGACACAGGGATAATAAAATCCTAGATTTTATATGGTTGCTTTTTTATGTAATTCTATATTCATTTTTTTTTTATACTTTTCAATTTTTTTTGCTTGCATACGAAGTATTATTTATTTAAATATTATCTGGTTTTACTTACCACTTTAATCCTCTGGATTTTTTTTGTAATTTTTTGGTTATTTTTGAATATACTTGGCTCATCTTTTTCAGTGAAAAATCCGTCCATTTTTCTGTAAAAATTAAAAGTTGAAAATATTAATTCCCTTCAGAGTAGAAATTGAAAAATAAATTGTAATATTATTTTTTTGAAGTACTTTTACAATTTTGTGGTATTTTATTATTTTTAAAACTAAAGTACTCGTATTTTTTATTTTAATGAATTTTAAATTTTATACAAATTTCAATGAGTTTTATTATTATCTCAAACTTCACTTGTTTCTTTAAATTTATTATTATTTTTCATCCAGTAAACTACTGTCTTCAAGTTTATAAAACTCAACTCTGTTATTTATTATGTATTTTTATTTTTAAACCTTAAAAAGTCAAATATTCAATTTCAATATGAAAAAAACAAAAAGAAGCTTGATTATTTAAAAGTATTGCAAGTTTTTATTCAATTTTTTTCTGCATTCATTTGTCATTGTTTGACATGGAAAAAATAAATAAAATAATAAACTTGGCTGGTACAAAAAACCAACTTGTAAAACTTTTTGAATTTGTATTTGATGTGTATGTTGGCAATGTAAATACAATTTTTTATTATTTTATATTTACATTTATTCATGCGTTACATAAATTTGTACAACTCATTGTCGATAGAATTTTTGACTATGTACTTGATAGATTTAAAACAAAAAACAATTTAAAAAATAAAATCGTTCATTATTTTAACCTGATCTGGAATTTCTGTAAATTATTCCATGACATCCTGTTTTTTTTTTTACCCTTTTATTTTTATTTTTATTTAAATTTTGACTCGAGGTATTTATTCATAGAATAATAGTCGGATTGAATTTTTTTTTTTTCTATTATTATTTTTACAATCAATATTTACATGAGCTCATATTTTCAATCGAAAAATTCAAACCATAATAAACGACTCATTTTTATTTTACAAAAAAAATTAATACCGGGTTTATGTCATTCATTAAATTTGATTTGCAGTGTAATCTCTCTATAAAAATCATCCCTAATTATTACCATGTATTTTGTTGTTTAAAATACGACTCGTATCATTCACAATTTTCAACTTTAAAACATCTTAATACCTGCAGTAAGTTATCAAACATTAAAAAAAAAAAGCACATAGATATATCATGCATAAAAAAATAAAATATTTTGAGGATAAAGTTTTTAAATTAAGGGGATTTAAGTTAAATCCTAGTGCCAACCACCTGTCATGAAATTCTTATAGTTGGTTTCATTTAAAAAAAAAATCTCAAGTTTTTTTGATTGACGTGTTATTTAATATTTATATATTTAAATAAAAAAAAAGTTAAAATATAATTCAAGTAGTTCTTCCCCTTAAATAATACATAAAATACAAAATGAAAAAATCATTATTACTATTAATTACTATTATTTTTAATTACTATTATACTTGAATATTAAATTTAATATTTAATGATTTTCATTTAATCGATAATGCAAAACAACTGCAGTCTTGTTATTTTCTGGTATGGAAATTTAATTTATCGGTTGAAAAATTGTATTATATTACAAACACTGTGTTCATTATAATATGAAAAGTATTTGACAAACCACTGATGCTTACAATGATGATACAATTCACCAGCGACATATATGGTTTATAAATTTTAATAATAAAATTGAATTCATTCGAAAAGTGCAACGAATCATTTAATATATCAAACACACGTTAATATATTTGATAATTTATTTTCATAACAATTTCAATATCAACATTTAATTATTTATTAAAATTATTTTGTTTTTTTAATTTAATTAAATATTAGTGTTTATTTTGATTTAATTAATTTAAATATTATGTACAATTTATATTGTATTGGTGTTTTCAAATTTCCATAATGGCATTTTTAATTTTAACCAGGTAAATGATAGTTTATTTATTTTTGTTTTTAACCTTTTTTTTTTTCGCAATCAACACGTGATTTTGTGTTAATTGCGGTGAAAATTAGCATACTTATTTAATCAATGATATAATTGAATTTAAATGAGAAAAAAAATGCATTTTTTCAATACGCATTTTAATTTATTTAAAAGGTTTGAAAGTGTTTTTTTTTTTCCTCAAGATATTGTGAATTTATTATTTTTTTTATCGACAATTTTAACTGGTCTCGATAAAAATTTATTTATTGAAAAAAGTAAAAAATATATAGATGTAATTTAAGATTTATTTGTTAATAGAAAAATATATATTTCAATATGTTTATTTGTGAACTTTTAAAGTTTGAATTTTATTATTCAAGTTGTTTATTTTTCTAAATAGTTTTGACTGTAAATGTAGGATAAAATTTTTCCGTGTTTTTTGGATTTATTTATTTTGTAATAAGGTCAACGGAGTTTCAACTGTGACATTTATAAGACGAAAAATTCTGGTAAATTTTTCGACTAAAGAGTAGAAAAATTGATACCTAATCAGACGTCATCAAAAGGTCGATGAAAAATTAAAAATACTTGGTTTTATAAATAAAAAAAAAAACAAATTAAAAATTTACTCATTTCATTTCCAATTTATTTTTAAAAATATTTTTTTATTATCTAACTTTTGAGGCCTAATTAAAGTACTATCTCAACCCAATAAATCCAAGTAATTTCTTTATCATTTCGGCGATAAGAAACTCAATAAATTTACTAGCTAATTTTTAAATCACCATTACAATTAAAATGAAAAACAGTAAATTTCATAATATAATTTATTAACTCTAAATAATAAACAAGCTAATAATTTTTATTTTCAAAAATTTATTGGCAAGTAAATTTAATACAAAACCAAGCGAACATTAATTTTCCAACTTAACAAAAAGTTTATATAATATTCAGCTTTTTTATTTCCAATATATTTCCTGCATAAAAAAAGAAAAATATATAAAAAAACGATAACTTTTTTTTATCCATTTTGACACATTCAATGTTTAAAAAAAGTCTGATAAAAATACAAAACTTTAATAGTAGTATAACATTGGATATTTTTTTCTTTTTAAAATCTTTATATAATAGCTCAAGTGACGAATTAATAGTTGTCGATATTAAAACTGGCTGAGCTTTAAAAAATCCCTCTATTATTTTTTTAAAACTTCTCATTCAAAATAACTCAATTTAAATATTATACACATATTTTCTGGTCCAGTAAACGATGAGACTCAATGACGCTTTTAAATCAAATAAATATGTACCTCAAAAAAATCAATTTATTATCAAATATTTTCCTCATTGTTGATAATATAAATTTTTATAGTTTATTGATTTATCATAACAAGGTATTTAGGTCAATCAATCGACAAATATATTTATCAAAATAACCTTGATATTAAATTTAAAAATAATTAACTTAAAAATATATATCATGAATCACAATATAAATAAATTAACTTTGTAAATTTAATTTTATATATAGATTTAAATATTAAAAAAAAAATATAATAATAATAGTTGGCACAGGTGTTTGGTTATCACAAGTGTCTCAAACCATATTAAAATTATTATCATAAAATATTATTTTTTAATTTAAAAAATTTGAGTATTTTTTACAAATAAAAAGAAGAATAAAAAAAGAAAATAAATTTTTTTTTCTTTCTAATAATAAAATTATTATTAAGTAAAAGGAAAAGAGTAAAAAAAAAAAACTTTATATGTTAATAATCAAGCTGTTGGCTTAATTACTTTTTATGATAATGTAATTAAATTTTCTCATTTTTTCCCGGAAAAAATATCAAATAAAAAACGGAAATACTACTAGTTTTTAATCTTTAATTTAAAATTAATTAAGCCTATTATTATTACAGTTTGTGTATATTTTAATATTGTTGTTATTGGCCTTGTTTATTTGTCTTGGTCATGTTGCTTGATTTAATTTCCGTTGATAATTAATAACAACGTGAATTTTTTAATAAAAATTATCCAAGCAAATGAAGCATTTTCAATTAATTACAACAGACAATTTCGTATTATGTAATTAACGTAAAATATTTCAATGATAAATTTATAACTATCATTTAATTTTCATGTAAACCATCATATCAATAATCTCATTATTATTTTCTATTATATACTAGCATGTGTTGTCATTAATACCCAACACATGTTTGTAGATTATCAAATCAGTATATCCAACAAATTCAATTATTTAAAAATAATTAATAACTAATCTATTCACTCAAAAATTTATTAAAAATATATGGCAAATAAATCTATTTTAAATATTTTTTTTTTCAATTACGTAATTAATTAATTTAATTGTTTTTTTTTTTAACAAAAACAATTCACTATTTTATTGATTTAAATTTGCTTCTTTAAATTTACTATCTTGAATTTATTTTAATCACTTGTTCACACTCACGCTGACAGACAAGGCTTACATTCAATGAAAATAAATAAAATAAAAAAAAATCACTGACAAATTGTCGACTGTGAGATAAGAAAAAATATATAAAAAAAAATATAATATGATAGAATAAATGTATATAAATAAAGGGGAGAATATAAAGAGTGGGCAATGTGAAACAGAGGACAATCATTATTTGATTCATTTGAGCACTCGTTTTTGGTGAATCAGCTGTTCAAACTTCTCATCAAGAAAAACAATTTTTTTTATTAACATAAACTACATATCTCGTTGGTATTTTTTTTTTTAAAAACTAACTATATATTTTCTCAGTTGATGAAAAAATAAATAATTCGATTTGAAAAAAAAAAGTATCATCAATATTAAAAGACTTTTTTAATTATTTTTTCAATTATACTTTTTTTAATAAAAATTTTTTACTTTAATTTGATTATTTATAATCTCGTGAGTTTTGCTGATGGAAATGAGAGAAAATTACAGTGCTATACAACCATAAAAATTTTCAATTAAATATAAAATTTTATTTTTTTTTATTCATTTTTATTTTTGTCAAATTTTTTTTATTTCTATTATTATGAAAGTTATTTTTTACATGGATGAAATTATACTGGGAATTGTTGGATTACTGGTTAGATTATAATCACGTATATTGTAAAACTAACATGACAAAAAAAAAACAGAGCATGAACACCCTCGTGTTTTATACCCAAAGGGGTTTACAATCGACTTGCAGCTAATGTTTTCCTTTTGTCATAATAGTTTTCCAATAATCTAGAAATACGAATGTGCTGTTCAACCAAGGACAATTTTATCAGTTTACAATGTCTACTTATTATAAATCCCTACGATATTATCTTTCGTAAAATAATTACAGTTTTTCTAAAAAACAAAAACTACTTTTTTAAAAAAAATAATAATTTCATTTTTATTTTAGCCAATTACAATTTTTAATTATTATTAACTTTTTTATTTTATTTACTAAAGAAATAGTTAACTGCTTGTTTTTATTATTTTTTTATTTTTAATATTAGCATGTATATTTTGAGTTAATATTAACTCAAGTTCATTGGAAAATCAAAAGAGAATTAAATGTCAAGGACTCACTAAAATTCTAATAATTACCTAATTAATTTATATCGTTATTAATATTAATAATTACGAGAATATTTTCAAGTAATTTTCTGCTTATTATTATTATATAAATTTATAATTATTATTTTATTGATTAATAATTAAATTATATTTATTTATTAATTTTTTTATTTTTCAAATTTAAATACTGAGTTTATTAAATTTTCAAATACGCGTTAATTAAAAAATCAAATCGATTTATTATTTTTTTCATGTGAGCAACAAACGGATGTATGGAAAAAAAAATTTAAATAAATAAAAAAATTTTATAGGTGTATATGGTTTCTCGGTTATTCGTTGACTAGCCAACTGGTCGATTTCAACACTAAATTCATTTTCACTTGTTCACCAATTAAAAACCACTCTACACGTAAAAAAAAAACATCAAAATATTTCGAAAATATATATACATATTTTCTTAATCTTTTTATTATTTTTTCAAATATATAAATAACATTTAAATATTATACATATGTATGTAAAATTATTTTAAAATTATTTCATCATCATTATGTTTTCCTTGGTTAGAAAAATAATAAAATAAATATGTTTTTTTTTACATTAAAAATCACACAATGACCATTTTCAATCTGAGCAATTTATGTATCATGTATAATATTTCATCCAGACTTTTCTGTCACGTTCACATATATGTATATATTTTTTTTATTGTTTTTTTTTTTTACTCTCTTTTCTTTGTGTGTCATTCTCCCTTCAATTTTCGCCACCAGTTCATTGTGCACAACAGATTACAATAGATTGTTTTTATCAGTGGGCAATCAATCAATCATTCAATCAACTCATCAATTTATCATTTACTCAATCACAAAAAAATTTACCATAGAAATATCCTATTTTATTAACACTTTAATAATTTCTTTTTTAAAAAACTACTGTGCATTACTTGTTGAAATAAACGTCTTCAGTTTTTTTTTTGTTTTTTTGTTTACACAATTATTTACATATTACAATTTATGCAGATTCCGCATTGCAGACTTGATGCATATTATAAACTTCATGTAAAAAATATTAAAAAGAAAAGAAAGCTCTTGGCTTGAAGACAATTTTGTAAGATGAAGTTTATATATTTGCCCTTCGGTGTTATATTCAACTTGCAATGTAACTTTTTTCCAAGTTCATTGTTAAATAATTCAGGTATATCTCGATAAAAATAAGTAAACTTTATTTCTTGTAAAAAATATTTATTTCTTTCTATTATTAGATAAAAGTTGTTATGTGTTTTTTACAGAAGAAAAAAATTTATTATCATCATAAATATTTTATCATCAAAAAGAAATAAACTTTCTCACTTATATAAATTCTTTTTTATTTTGTAGGATTATAATAATTTTAAGTAATCATTCTACAATATTTTTTTTGTATTTAAGTTGTAAAATTTTATTTTTTTAAATTTATTTTACTGACAGGTTTATTATTGTTTTAAAATAAAAATAATATTTAATATTTGTATTATCATTTTGTCAATGTGAAGCTGATAATAATTTGTTTATTTTTTATATACTTTGTTTGAGATTTTAGTAATCCAATAAAAACCGATAACTTGTATCATCTATTCTTAAATTTTTGTTCAAAGCACGTACTAGATATTTTTTCGTTGGGATTACCGTTTCGAAGTAAGAAAAATAGAGTAAAAAAATTTAATCTCTGGATAGTTTTTGTAAAATAATTTTATTGTATCGCAAAAAAAAAACTTTGTTCAATGTCGACGTATCATTGTTTGAGTATTTATTGATGACTCCACTAAATTTATTTTTGAAAAAAAATGCTTTTTCAATTAGAAAATATAAAAGTTATAATTTAAATTATAAAAAAACATGAAAATTATAATTTTAATTATAAAAAAATATAAATTAAATGAAGGAAAATATATATTATTTTATTCCGAGTGTAAATTACATTTCCACTCAGTCACAAACGTTTAAACTTGTTTATTTAAAACTTGTACATATTTATTTTTACTCTTTATATATAAAATTATTATTAAATTGAAAAGAAATATGTAGATATAATTTTTTTTTAATTTTCTATTCTATTCTCTTTGAGTACCAGGTATTTTTATGAATCGCAAAATCTAGAAAACTGCTTTACTGCCTTTTTCACATTTTATTATGCTCTCTTTATATCATATATTTTTGAATTTATTTTTTTTTCATTCAACTCTCTTTCATAGCTTTATATATTGTACTGAAATAATAGTAATTATTTTTTTAAATTAAATAAAATTTTTTTTAAACTCAGGCTTGTAGAATCTTGATGAGAAAAAAATCTTCTTTAGCAAAAAAAAGATCATTTTATTCATTCGTTTTGAATGATAAAAAATGTATATATATATAATTTTTTTTTTTATTAAATTTTACAATTGTAGATTATAATTGAAAAAAACTGTGTCTAATTTTTTATTTAATAATTAAATTATAACCCTGAAATTTATCATTTTATAAAAAAAATAATTCATGAACATTTCTATATAAAAACAGTAGTTTTTTTTTTTAAAGAATAACTCCATTTAGAAAATTAAAAAACCACAAAATTATAAAATCAATTGCATTTTTTATTTAACAAATTGATAAAAAAAAAAGGTTTACAATTTATAATCAAAGTGTCAAATAAAATTATAAAGAAAAGATCAAACAATTTTCATAAAAAGAGTAATTTTCTTTTTTTTTTTTAAATGCTTTATTTATAATTTAAATATAGATAAACTAAAAATTATCAAGTGAATTTTTTTCGAATAACAATATACTATCCTCATATGTGATTATAGCTTGTTTAATCCAACTTGAAACGTTGAAAAATACAATAACACTGCATTCGTATTTAAAAACAAAATAATGAAAATACAAAATATTGAATATTAATTTTCAATATTATATTACAAATTATTTGTTATTTAAAAATTTTTAAATAACATATAAATTCAAGTGTATTTAATTTTTAAATAACATTATTTTATTATTTATTTTTTTTTAATTACTTAAACAACACAGTAAATGTGGAAATTAATTGAAAAACATTTTTACACATAATTTACTCTAAAAACAAAACTCAAACAAAATAATAAATATTTTTTTTTTATTCTCTAAAAGTTACTTTGGTGGTTAACCATGCTTTCAAGTTTTAGTTTGTACTTGGTTTTCGACAACAATTTGTTGAAAATTATCGTGGAAAATTGTTGGTAAATTTGGTGTTAATTCAAACAATCATCAGAGAAAAAAAAAAAATTAAAAAATAAACAAAATATATATAAATATATATACAAAAAACTTGTATATAAAAGTTTAGTTTTTAAATTTATTTTTATTTACATTTAGAGTAATTTATTTTACCTCTCAGACTCATTACAATGTAATTTAATTTTTTGAAATTTATATACTTGTTTCGTCATGTTAAATGTTCCGAATAATTAATTGCTTATTCAAATTTTCCTGTATACCCTAATTTGTTGAAAAAGAAAAAAAATAAAAACAACAAAACATAATATTTTTTTGCCTTTAATTTTGTTGAAATTAAATTCTAAAATTTGAACAGAAAAATTTACATTTCATGGTAATTATAGACAAAGTTCAGGTCAATTTTTTGAGCTCTGTTTTTTCTTGTCAAACAAAACGATATGTAATAAGGGGCTCTTCAATATTGGCCATTTGAATATTTCACTTGCCAGTTAATATTACACTCATTTTAAAACCATAAATCATCTCCAATCTCACATTATCTTCTTGCAATAATGCCCTAATTTTCAAACGAAAATTATTCAATATTTTACATGATTATATAATTAAAAAAAAAAAGAAAAAGATAATAATCAATTTAACATTAATTTATTTTTATTTATTTATAATTAATCAATTATTTATAAACTTTTAATATAAATAAATAATGATTGTTTAAACTTTTTAATTTTTATATATAAAAAATGAAAAAAAATAAAATGTTTTCTCAGTTAGTTTTAGCTTTCATTCATGAGTAATTGGATGTATTGAGAGAAAATTTTTTCTTTCATTAAATAAAAGTATGGTGTTAAAAGTTGATGAATAATTTACAGTATTATTAATATATTTATTTAATGATTTTATTACTTACCATTGAACTTGTAGATCAATTGATGGATAAATTAATTTTCATGTTTTATTTTTAATTTTATTTGCTACTTGTTATACTTGATTATTATTTATTATTAATAATTTACTAAATTAACTTATTTTTGAATTATCAGTATCATCTAGTAAAGTTTTTAAATCACGTTTAATATTATATTAGCCGGAGGTGTAGCACATGGATAAAATTCAATAAGCTCTGAAAATTCGTTAATTAGAGATACCACTTGTGGTACAATATATAACTCTCTCTACAATATCTAATAACAAAAAAATTATATTTTTTTTAAATTCACAAATTGTCTCTATAATCATACAAACATGAAAAAAAATTTTATCATTGTTTATATTTAATCAACTTCAAACGAAAAGTACAATTAAAATTCACTGTTAAATTTTCAATAAAAAAAAAAACAATTCACTTTAATTTAAATTGACTTTAAACACTTTTAACAAAACAATAATATTTAATTATTAATTTTTTAATATGTATAAATTAACAATTAATAAAAAAACTTTAATTTTTTTTTTTTTACAATAAATTATTACGATGTAATTAAGTAAATTATTTAAATAAAATTTTTGTTTTTTTTTAATATTAAAAAAATTAGTTTTATATTTATGGTGTGTTAAATTTTATTTAGAATATATTGTAGTTAACAAATTGTGTTTTCTCGTAGTATAAATTACAACACGTCGTTACTTTTTGACGTTGGTTGTGCGACTAGTCTGGGAAGTGATGTGCTTTGCCGTTGACCCGGACTTAACATTTAGCGCAAGCGCCGCGCCGCCAAAATTTTATAGTTATATCCGGAAAATAATTCCGTATCATGTGACGTAACGTAATATTTTTTCAAAACATAATATACAAGAAGACTTAACCCTCGTATCAAAACCATAATCTACTTTGTCACAAAGATTATAACAAACAAATACACACACATTGACATCAAAAATACAGCATAATATTCAAACAGGTTAATGCACAACCACAAAATTTCAGGCAGTGATAAAAAAACTTAAAAAAATAACATAAAAAAATATCAAAATAACTACTCTGTGTTTCTTTAAAATCATAAAAAAATAATACTATAAAAACAAATTTAAAAGTGTCATAATATTTTAATATATTCAATAAAATATTTTATTTTTTTCTTTAAATGTTTATAAAATAAATTAACAAAGAAAAACAAGAAAGAAAATATTTTTACCTTCATTAGCAGTTTATCATCATCACTTGAAATATTATTTATTATTTTTTTTTCTACTTTAACAGTTCGATTTATTTACAATCTGGCTTGTAATTTATTCACATTCTCAAACAGCTCGTTCAACTTTATATCTAACTTTATTTCAAAAATATATACACATATAAATAAATAAAAAATCATAAATCATTCTTTCTTCAATTCACTGGTAAGCCAAGAATTAAAAAAAAAAAAAAAAAAAACAGATGTTTTAAAATACAAAGTTTTTGAATATAGTATCAAATTAATATTTATTTTTGTACCATGTTAAATTTGACACTGTTTTGGTATAAATTTTCATGTATATTTTTAATAAATAATTTTTATAAATTTACGTTAAAATTTTTCATAGTATAAAGAAAGGTTAATCAAAAAATGTAATATAAAAGTTGAGCATAAAAAGTGTACTATATATAAAAAATTATAGATTAAAAATAAAAAAAATTCTGAAGGGAAATATGAGCGTGACAATACGAGGTCATTGCGGAGAATAGACATGAAATAGGTGTTTGTTCAACAGTCAAGGAAATTCGAGTCTCAGCCGATACCAACTGGCGCATGAGTAGCTGACAAGTTGTATCATATCTAGACATATATCATTTATGTTTTATCCATGAATATATTACTATACAGTTGTACATGTTAAACACTTTAGATTTATCTGTATCTAATTCAACTCATCATCCCCTTCAATTTTCAAAATCATCTTGGTTGGAATCATCATCATCTCTCTCTCAATCACATTTACCCTTTACTTTGTTTGCGTGCCAAGTGCATAACACAGAATTTCACAAGACTACCTGGGCCGTTGCATGCCATTTAAACAATTTCAAATTGTCAGATTACATTTCGAGGTCAGCCACATATTTAAATGTGTTTTGTTCACACGGAAAATACAATTATCAACAACTTTACTTGTTACAATCAAAAAAACAAATTAATCATCATCAATTTAAATTTTTTTTTTTTTTATGTTATCTTGCATGTATATATTTTTTTTTTTTCTAGACTTAATAATCTTGTTAATTAGAGGAAAAGTAAATTTATTCAAGTTCAAAAATAAAATTTTATACAATATTTAAGGTGACATACAAAATTAATTTTTTTTTTTCTTCTTTCATGCTATATAGTCATTAAATTTATTTATTTTTTTTCAAACATATATAACTTTTTCAAAGTGTCGGGTATTTTATTTCAACTCTAGTTAATTTATATGAAGAATTTAACCTTTTTCTATAATAAAAATACTTGTCTTTTCTTTTGTCTTTGAAATGATCAAATTTAATCGATAAAAAACAATAATGCTTTTTTATTATTTACAGATTATTAATGATAATTATTTAATGAATTTTGATTATATAATTGTATTATTAATTGAATGTGTGGTAAATCAAGTGTGGTCAATTAATTAGTTAATTCGTCAGTGGAATGCCACGTTTATATATGCCTTCTGAATTAAGCGATTCACTCGATTCAATGAGTGTCTTAACAAGCACGTAAATTAGGGACTTTACTGTACAATGATATATCAATAACGACAACAACAACAACAACACAAACCCTGACACCCTTATTTATTATATTTATTTGAATTTATTTATTTATTCATTTATTAATTTTTAAAAATTATTTCCAACGAAAAATAAAATATTAATTTATATAAAATTATTAACAACTATTTTTTATATTTAAAATTAATAATAATAATTATTAATATATTTTGTGTATTATGTTTGTTTAATAACATAATTAAAATTGCATGCACTGATGCACTTTAAATGCCTAAACGCATAAATAAACTTGACTCGAGAGTGAAGATGAGAGTATCTGACATTGTAAAGCCACTGTGTCTTCGCGTTTACCAAGAATAATTGAACTTACACTAAGTAACCTTTCCATCTCAAGTCAGGTGTACGTGTTTTGTATACAAACAGACTATTAATCAAAAATAATAAACATAATAAATATACATAAAACATATTAAATTTAATTTTAATTTTTTAATTTTAAGAATATATTTTTTTATATGAAAAAAAAATAAAGAAACTAATATTTAATATTTTTATTAAATTTGTAATCAATATTAAGATTTTCAGTTAATTAATTGAAACTTGTTGTTTAATTATTAATGAATTATCGATGATTTATTTACTGAATTTTATATTTTTTTTCATTTTTGAAATATTATTTGGAAAACAACGAAATAGATTGACATATTTATGGTAATTTTTTTTGTTTTATTTATTATTGTTTATATTATTCAATGGATTTTTTTTATTTTTCTAAGGTGAGAATAATATTTTGACAGTTGATGAAGGTATGAGGTCGCGATGGCGTCTAGTCGACATATTGATTTCTGCGAGGATCATGGTTATATATGTTTCTATCTGTATATTTTATAGAAAATATACACGTGATATTGCATGTTTTGAAAGCCAATTCAAAAAGTAAAATTTCAAAGTTAACCACTTGGTAAAAACTTGGTAATTTATATTATTTAATTAAGTTTGACAAATTATTAATATATTCGTTATTTATATTTCTAATTAATTTATATATTTTGCTTAATTTATTATTTTGATTTATTTATTTCATTTATTTTCATTTTTATTTATTCCAATAATCTCATGGTCATCAGATATATTTTAAAAATAAATATACAATAAATATGATAAATAAATTTTTTTTTTTTACAATTATCTTAAGTTTATTTTTCGTTGAATTGAAAAAAAATTAAATCTATTTAATTTAAATAATGAAAGCTTAAAAATATGACAAACTAAAATTTATTTATTCAAAAAAATTATAATAATTCATAAAACTAATAATAAATTTGGATTAAAAAATACAAAATATCGAAAAAAAAATTATTTCTGATGCCTGAATTAATGCAGATAAAAAGATCATTTTCTTTTTTCAAAAAAATATATATATCGTATTAATTAACACAGGATGAAAGAGCAAAATTAAAGTAAACCCTTTTCCATTTTCAACGAAAAGCTTCAAAGGTTATCATTCTTCGCAGTGCGGGTTGGATTTAAGGTCATCAAGATTAAACATTTCGGAGGGTTCAAATTAACAATGAAAAAAAAAAAAGCCTTGTTACGTATTGATCTAAAATATTAAAAGCTCAAAAGAATATTAATGATTCAAAAAAAAAAAATAGTGATATACATGTCATACTATTTGGATTATTCATTTCGAGGGGAAGAAAAAATTAATAAAGCGATGAAAACTTGGATATTAAAAATACTTGTACAAATTTTTGTTGTATTTTTTTTTTCAACAAATTAGAATGATTTGTAAATAAGTCATGGTAATAACTAATAAATATAACATTGCGATATACTTGATATAAATTTGAATATCTTTAGCTGATCGCAAATTTATTTTGCTCGTAAAATACGAATACTTATGAGAACATTGCGTGTTGTACTGGGGTGAATACGAGAAAAAAAATTTTAAAAGATAAAAAAAAAAAAACAGACAAGTGATAAAGGGTTGAGTGATAATGAGTTATCTCATGAAATCGTTAACCCTTTTTTCTTATTATTTATTTTACTTGTGAAAATGATTTTTTTTCGAGAGAAATTGAATGAAATGAAAACAAAGCATGCCTTTTGCAAGCTCGAACCAGCTGAGCTTATTGTGCCACGATTTGCATTGTCTTTTGGTGGATGAAAAAAGTAAATTTAATAGATAAAAAAAAAAAAGGAAAAATATTGTAAACAATAGTGGAGGAAAATAGAGGGAAGAAAATGATTGAATATGCTTCTGTGTTTTGTATGATTAATTGTTAAAGCTAGGGGTAGATTTTCTCGTTGGACAACAATGATCTTGTTGGAAATTACTTCCCTTGGCATGGCTTTGGACACGAGGATTACAGATTATAAGGATTAAAACCTGAAATTGGAAAATAGACGTCGACAGAAATATCTTTATCTTTATCACAACTAATTTATTTTTTTTATATTTTTTTAATTTTATTATTATTCATTATATTCTAATCATTACAACTGGAATTTATTTATCATTAAATTATTTTTAAATTATATTTGAATTTTAATTGATAATAACAAATTTATAAAAAATAAAAAAATAAATATGACTTAATTTAGCCAATGAATAATTTACAAATAAAATTTTTGTAAATAACATTTTATTTATATTTTATTATTCATGAAAAATTGAAGTATCAAGTTGGAATAAAAATAAAAATTTAACGATGATGAAATCACACACGTGTAAGATCAAGTTTATATAAAAAAATAAAAAAAATAAAATAATACTTGCTAACTTAACTTTTCAAGGCGTATTCGATTGATATATTTTTCGGTTGCACTGGTAGAATATCAAAGACCACGTGGGATGGTTTTTATCAGTAACCAAAATAAAAAAAAAAAACACTAAAAATAAAATGATAAAATAAAAATAGCAATCACTTTAAAATTAAGTAAATAATTCAATTTATTCGTTGATTAATCAAAACAGATATTCTATAAATAACATAGGGTGAAAAATATACAAAAAAAAAGCGTATTTACTTGTAAAAAAATAAACTAAAAAATAAATGTTATGATAAGATCTCTCTGAACCAGTATAAATACGTCTTTTTTCGACTTCAAAAATTGTCGTGAAAAAATATATATAAATACACAAAGATTTACCATGAGATAAGCCAACAATAAATGAAACTTGAGTGAATGAAAAAAAGTAAAATTTGCAGCTTTAGATTACCTGAAAAAAAATAAATAAAAAAAAAATCGAAGGATATATTTTTAAATTGTTAGATTATTCAAAGTTTCTTTTGATATATTTCAAAAGAAGCCTCGCCTTCTGTCCCAAATACGAAAATACCGCAAAAATATTGGTATTACAATGAGATCCTAGATAAAAGAAAGAAAATAAGTTAAAAAAAAAAACTATGGCACACCCAATTTTCCATGATATTGCCTGATGTACCTGCCTAGAATCAAGTAATAAAATAAATAAAAAGGATATTTTATTTTTTTTCATGTCTCGGTGTGTATATTGTTGTCGAAATAATACAAACACGAGTTAATCAATAAAATACTAACTGAGTAACATAAATAAAAATCGATAAAATAAAATAAACATTTACATTGTTTATATATTATTTAAAAATCGATTATTTTAATTAATTCATGAAAAATAAATATACAAAATAATAAGCAGGAAATTAAATTATTAACAATTGAATTTTAAACAGAAATATTTTTGTATTTTTTATTTTTTGTTATTACAACATTGTTCTATGTTTATTTTAAAATTTGATAAAATATTAAAAAATAAATAAACATATTTATAGTCAAATATCAAATTGTATTTATCAGGAAATAAAATAAATAAATAAATTTCTATGAATATTTGAAAATTCGATATTTTTTTTATTTAAATTTAAATATTTGGATAAAATATCAAAAATATCTTGAATAAATTATTAAAATAAATGAAATAATTTGTTGTTTAATACACAAACAAGACAATTGAGTGATGAAAATTAATAAATAAATTCCAGTGAGTTTATGAAACTATTAGCATTCAAAACTGAAAATATGAATAAATAATGAATTTATTTATTAGTTATATGTGAATAATAAATTTAGCACTTAGAATAATAAACGTAATATTAGGTGAAAATTAATAGAGGTGTTAAAACTTGTATTAGGTAAAAGTTTTGAGAGTTTAAGTGGTCTACAGGTTGGTTGGTTTGTTTTATCAAATAAAATAGGGTTACACCAGTGTAGGGGAGTTTTGTGAGACTTGAGTTACTCAAATTTTAAAGCTAAACCACAAAATTATGCAATTTGGTGCCTTTTCACTTGCTAAACAGAATATTTCTTAATAATAAAAAAATAAAAACAACTTAATTCATCTTGATTTTTAATAAATTTTTCAATAATTTATATTTATTTATTCAAAAAAAAAAAAAAATTTGGAATGTCGTTAGATTATATATTGTAACATTGATAAATATTTATTTATTTAAATTTTGTTTTCAAATTTTTTTGGGTAAACACATAATATAATTGTCGGTTGACTCGTGAAATTAAAAATTCCGTGATATTATAAAGTTATTTGAATTAAAAATAATCTTCACTGATTTATATTAATTTATTTATTAATTATTTTTATTTCATTCATGCGAGAGAGTAAAAATTATATTTGTTTTGAATTATTTTTCGAATAAAATAAAAACTATTTGTCAAAGAAAAAATTGATTTTTCATTTGATATTGTTCAAGTAGTTATTGATGCAATTATTTTGACTACAAATTGCTGTAACTGAATGTAATAGTAAAATTAAAATATTAATTATTAATTAAATTCAATTAAATTTTGTGCAAATATTAAATGGTACTTAACTAACAAAAAGTTTCAATTAATTACATGCAGAGATTTCGTGAAATGACGATGAGGGATGCATGCAAAAGGGAAAGAGGAGGAGAAGAGGTGATACCAGCGAAGGATTTGTGTATATAGATTGATCAAACATCAGCGTAAACGTGAGAATCATATAGTCGTTCGGTAATTTAGCCGCAACCAAAATCCTACCAGTCACATTATCGTTAACTGTGACGATAGTATGGTTACATTTATCGAATAGAAATATATTTACATTTGACTTTATGAGATTTTCAAATTGAAATTATATATCCTTGCTATTCCACAGCTATAAAATCTATTTTTTTTTTTTACTTTTTTTCAATCACCATTAAATAGGAATAAACACAAATCTAAATAAATTTTTTAAAATTTTTTTTATATAATAATATTTTACATTGACGCGTAAAATTTAAAATTTAATATTTGTGTGTCATTTTTCATTTTTAAAGTAGACGTAAAATTGAAGAAATATTTTTTCATAGTTAATCATTTTGAAGAATATAAAAAAAAATTTTCAATGAGCATAAAAAAATTTTCACAAGGTCAAGTATCATCAATAATATTGGAAATAAATTATATTTTTTAAATTTCTTGTATAACTGTTATTTTTTTTATCAATTAAAAACATAAAGATTCTTTTTTTTTCGTCTTGTTCTTCTGTGTTAATTAGATTACTATCTTCATCTTGTAAACAAAGTCCCAATAATAATTATCGACCAATATTAATTATTAATATCGGTTTATGATTGTTTAAATCTATATGAAACTTTGGTCGTAATATCATGACAAGAGAATTTCTATAGATATCCTGCAGATCTTTGACATGTTTGAGAGAAATTATCTCTAATGAGCTCCTTTGTTCTTCATAATAATTTCTATACATGCTATGTACACCAAGTCACCAACTAATTCAACAATTATCTACTGACATAAGAAAACCTATAAATAATAAATTTAATTATTATTTTTTTAAATAAAAATTATTAAACAGTTTTGAAAGTAAAAAATATTTTAAAAATTAAAAAAAATAAATAATTTTTTAATTTGTTAATGATTTGTTAATTATGTTCAATAATTTTTAATTTTTAAATTATTCTCCTTGTTTTTAAAATTGTTGAAAATATATTTTCAATTTAAAAACTGTTAATTCTATTTACAAAATTGTTTGATAATTTGAATTTAAAAAATAGTAATTAAATAATTAAATTACAAAATTTTCAAAAATTCAAACTTTGATAATGATTATTATTTATTGATATATATTTATATTATTTTTAAATTTATACGTGGTATTTATGGATGAGTTAAAATTGATTACTGAAATAGACGAAAATTATTGATGTTCCACTTTGATGGTTATTCAATTATATATGCAATATGGTAAATTATAAAAATAGCGATCCAGAGATAATGGCTAAATTGAAATTACTTTGTATTAACGTAATGCCTTGGTCACAAGTACCAAAATAAAATTTCACAATAATAACAAGAATATAAACATTCTAAAAAGTTAAATATTAAATTTTAATTTTCATAAATATTTTCAGTTGGATCAAACAAAATTTAAAATTAATAACTAGTCAATGAATTTTAAATAAAAAAGTATTTTTATTTTCTCTATAGTTATATTAATTCAAAAATTAATCTACAAGATAAATATATTTATTTAAAGTTTTATTTTGTCTCGTTGGTTGAACATATTAAGCTCAAAAGTTTATGCTAAAACCAAAATTAAATGACAAGAGAAGAGACAAACCACAATATTCAATTTGACATGTAACTTTACATCATAACTATTAAACATTATTAAATTTTCATAGAAAATATAAACATTTAAGTTTAATAACTATTTATAATTATGATAAATTAAACAATAAAGTTGTAAAAATAAAAATAAAGATGTAGCAAAATTTTACATTACATAAACTTTTCTTTATTAATATTATTATTTGTTTTTCTATTTTTCTTTTGTCAAACAAAGTTGATACTTCTTTTCGATATATTTTAAAGTAAAAAGTGTTTTTTTTTTTTTAATAAAAATAAGACTAGGTCACAATGTTTTGTAGGACAATTTATATGAGGCAATTAGAGAGTTAAATGATTAATAACGATGATTATATATATCGACAACGACAATTGTTTGACCACGTCTGTGCCAGAAGCATTGTTTCACCCACACTAATGTTGTTTACGATGATACTGTCTGAAACCATAATTCAAAGAGATAAAGAGAGAGAAGTTCATATTAAAAGCTCACAAAATTAAATTAACATCTGTAAAACCCTTTGGAATATTGAATCACACAAACAAATAATCAAAATAAATATTGCAGGTATATAATTAAAATTAATTATACAATTAATATAATTAACAATAATTATTATTAGTAAAATAATTATCATTTCATAGTTACATAATTTACCCATCAAATAATTAAACAGCTGCATAAAATTATTAATCAAATTTAATTTATTATTGATTTTTTTTCTCAATAACAACGTTGTAAATTTTATCAACGGTTATTTACATTTTTGAGTAATTATAGTGACCTTAATTGATGCAATTTTTAAATATCTATTAATTCATAAATAATTATAATAATTGTACTTGACGATTCATCATGGAGTTTATTTAATTTCGTTATGTCATTTTGTAAATAAGTATAGTTTTTTTTTTTTTTTTCTGCTCATTCTGATAGTGCAGCTTTAGGTTGAAATATTTTGTCCTTCAAGTATCTTTACTGATGGCTGATATTAATGTTTATGGATATGAAAAAGTTTTTTTTTTTTACAAATAAAATCACAATAATGTTGTGAAATATTAAATATACTTTGAAACTAATAAATATTGAGCTTTTTTTTTTATTTTCAAATGTAAAAAGTTATCAGTTGTCAAGCTCATTTGAATATTTTTGTCATAAAAATAGTGTTTTTTATTTTGAAAATAAAAAATTAATATAAATTATTTGTCTGTTATTACTTTGTTATATTAAAAATAATTTTTTCTACTTTTTAATCAAAAAAAATAATTATTTTAAAACTATTACTTTATTGAAATAGTGTTTTTATATTTTTCGAACTTATATTTTCATCATTGAGTTGTATGACATGATTCAAATGCAAAAAAAATCGAATTGAGATTGTTGATACGACGGGTAAACACGCCTTTAATATATATATTTTAAATGAAAATTATATATTATCGTAAATTTGAAATTCTCAACAGTAGACTGAACATGACTGGAATATTATTAGTCAAAATGAACACAAGTCTATCTGCCACTGACAAAATATTAAATAAAAAAAATTTCGATTATTTACAATACAGTATCTCAAAATATTTTTTTTATTTTCAATTCAGCTGGTTGAGACATTTCTCTCATTTAAAATTAATGAAAATATATTTTTTTATTTAAATAATTTATCATTTTATTATTTTGATAATTTATCCATATTATTTACGAACTGTTTCAAGACTATAACAATTTCTTGAAGGTGCAACTGTCATAGTAAATCCACCACCGAAAAATTTTTTTTGACTTGATGTTACTTGTGGTAATGATGAAAAACTTTCATTTAAATTTTTAACATCATTATTTTTCATGGCATTTTTATTATTTTCTTTTTTTAATAAATAATACTTGTTTTTCAAATCACGAAGTTCTTTGACAACATTATCAAGTTCATATTTGTATTCGTTGGCACGACTTTCCCACATGTTAAGCTCACCCAGCATACCCTTTAAAAAAAAAAATCATAAAAAAACAATCATAATGACTCTAAAAATAAAATAAAAAATAAAAAAAAATTGAATATATGAATTTTTTAAGAATATTCTTCAAATACTATCATATTCAATGTGGATCAATAGGCTTACAGTATAAAAAATTTATAAATTTTCATTTTTTTACAATACCTTTATTTTATTTTCACGTTCACGTAATGTATTTTTAGTTTTTTCAAAATTATCAATAATTTCTTGACTCGGTTGTTTCATAATTGTTTCGAAAATTTCTAAATAACATTTTTCACTGTGTTTTATCTTTTCATCTTTAAATGTCAATTCATTGTTCATTTTTATTATACGTTTTTGAAAACATTGAAGTTTTTTTATCAACTCCAATGAAGAAGGATCAGAACCCTAGAAAAAATAAGCTCCAAAAAATTATAACAGCAAAGTAAAAAAAAATTTCATAAAGTTGAAGAACAAAAAAATTCTTTTATAAAAGTTTTATTAAAAAAAAAAAATATATAATATCATAGTAAATTTGCCTCAAGTTTTCTCCATCGATGAATGTTCATGGGGTTTTGTATTTCTTCTTCTAGAGCAATAACTTTAAGTCGTTCTCTTGTTAAATCACGATCCAAATGAAATACTTCAATTTTTAAATTACCATTATTTTTTAAACTTTTATCTAACAATAGCTTTTCAGTATTTAGCTTTTTTATTTCAAGCTTTAACAGTCTAATATCATCAATTTTTTCAGCATATTTTTTTTCACCATTACGTAATGTTGAATAAAGTTCTTTTAATTTAATTGATTGTAATGATAATTCATCATTTCTTCTAACAATTTGTGTACCCAATATATCACGTTCATTTAATATCATGTCAATATCTTTTTCTAATCTATTTATATCCATTTCATATTTTTTAACATTTTGACGTAAATTTTTTTCTTCTTTTTTATTATTTTCTAACTCACGTCGAAGATCAAACAATTCTTTTTTAGCTGATTGCAATTCAAGACGTGCTGATTCTTTTTCTTTTTCAGCTTTTCCCAATACTGATTTTTATTATCATTATTATCATGAGAACAAAATGAACACACTTGAATCATATTTCTTTGAATTTTTTTTTACAACTTCAATTTTATTTTATTTATTTTTTAAATTTTTTTTTATAAAGGTATATAGTGGAAAAATTATATGAAAAATGTACTTACAAAATTCTCCTTTTGTAGTATTGGATTCTTTGGCTGATATAATTTCTTTTAGCTGTTCAATTTGTCCATTTAAAAGTTTTATTTTCTCACGTTGTTCTAGGATGTCGTCATTGGCGGTAGATAAATTTTTACTGTATGTATTTTTTTCAGATCTTACAGCTTCAAATAAATTTTGTTGTTGTAGAAATTTAATATCAAGATCTGATAATTGTTTTTTATAATCCATCAATTCATAATCTTTTGATTTTAATTGATTTGCATGGTCATCAATCTGTATGATAAGCAAACAAACATTTTTACTTTTTTAACCAAAGATGATTCAACATTTATTTTAAATTTCTTTTTCATTTTTTTACAAACGTCTATTTTATTGATATAAAAATTATCAATTAATATCTGATTTTATACTTTTTAATTGTTGAAAAAAAATAAAAAATAAATAGATATCCCCCAGAGAGATTGAATTACCCGTTCATGTTCATTCAAAATGCATTAAGGATTTCGACGAATCACCAATTTAACAAATAGATTCCCTTTTTTTTAATTTTCTTTTTTAAATATCTTTTATTTCTTTCAGTGATTTTCTTTTTTTTTTTTTTTTCTTTTTCACCCTTTATCATTATACGGTTATTTAGAGAATGACGTACAAAACATTGGGGAGAATGGTGAATGGAAATCAATTTTGCAATATTGAATTACAAAGTAAACTTCCAAAAGGGAATAAATCAATTGTCTGGCTCATCATTTACATCACAATTTTTTAGTGATTTTCAATTGAAAAAAAAAATATCTAAGTATAGGTATTACCAAAAAAAAAATAATCAAGAAAATTTAGCTTTTATTTTTCGTATAAAGTTGTGTTTTTAAAAATTAAATAAATAATATTTGTTGTTCTATTAATTAATTTAAATCAAATAAAAAATTGATGTTATTTATTATTTTTATCATTGTTTCAACAGTCAATATTTGCATATCCCGATGTAAACTAAAAAACAACGATTACAAAAAAAAATAAAAGAATTTGTAAAAATAAAAAATAGCAATTGTCAGTTTTTAAAATAAAAAAATATAAAAATACATTAATTGGCATGCTGTAAATTTATATCAACAATATTTGTAAATAAAAGCTGAATTTAATAAATAAATTGTTGATAAAATCGTGCTGTATTTTAAAAGAGCAATGAAAACTCGTATAGCATTTATAAAAAGCCCATAAATTAATTAATAAAAAATTACCTGCTGCATGAGGTTTTTGATATCTTGGTTAAACTTTTCACGTTCTTTTTCAAGTGCCTCATTTTTTTTAGTCATTGAAGCAAGTAAATTAAGCGCCTGATCAAGATCCATTTGTATTTTACGTTTATTTTGTTCATTACAATCAATTAATTGTTGCATATTTTTAATATTATCTTTAAGTAATTTTAATTGTTTTGTTAATTCATTTTTTTCACGTATAATATTATCATTAATTTTTTTTTCATCAATAATTTGGCGATTCAATGCTTGTACTTGAATTTCTGCATTCTTCAATGAATGCTTAACATGCTCCAGGTCCTTCTCCACTTTGACCCGTACATTATCGATTTTAGCATACTTACTCGACATCCAGGTACTCTCAGCCTTGCATTTTGCGGCTTCCTCTTTCAATCTATTTACCATATTTTTTAAATTATTCAAAATATATATAATTAATAATTAAATAATAATATCAAAAATTAAAATATAACAAGACTTCAATTAACTGACCTCCTTATTTCATGCTCCAGTAATTTATAGTCTTTTTCTTTGTCTTTTATAGATTTTTCCATTTCACCAATCAATCGATTTGCGTTGTCCAGTTCATTTCGTAAGTTCATTTTACCAACCATCAATTTGTTCATTTCTTTTCGTAGCTTATCGTTTGTATTTTTTTGTTCTCGCAGCGAATTATCCAGTTTGGTCAAGTTTGTTGTTGCTGTTTGGATCGTTGTATTTGCTGACTAAAAATATTTAAACAATCAAAAATAAATAAATAAAACAACAATAATAAAAAAAAACAAAAAAATATGTATTTTTTATTTTTTTAAATTGCTTAAAAGCAAAATGAGAAAAATTTAACGTAAATTTTTAAATTTATTTTATGCTTTTTATCATTGTTGTTTTGTAGTATAATTTTAACTTGTAAAATTTATATTTTTTATTATTAAAAATTCTTAAATAATGCTGTTGAATTAAGAATAAGATATTATTTTTTTATTATATTTTTTTTTATTACCTGTAATTCTATATTTCTATTGTTAAATTCTTCCATTAATTCTTGAAATTCTCGTTCAATTCTTTCACGTATTATTCGTTCTTTTGATATTTCATTTGATTGTACATCAATATTTTCTTGCATAACATTAATTTGTTGTTCAGATGTGTTTAATTTTTTTTCAAGTTCTTCATTATATTCATTGACACACTTCAAACGTTGTCTCACTGTCTCAAGTTCATTTGTTAATTTTTCTTTTTCTTTATCATAATTTTCTTTTTGCTTGGTATCACGATTGCTGGAGATTAATTTATTTTTGTTATTAAAAATAATATTATTATTTAATAATTTATTATCTACTTTTCTCGTCAACTCAATTAACCTGGTCATGCAGAGGCTATTACCCTGGGGCAAATGAGACTTGATTTTTTATAAATTAAGCTAAAATTTCAACTCCAGATATAAAATATTTCTATTTTTTTTTTTTTACTATAAAATTTCAACTAGTTACTGATATTCTTTTACGAAAAACAAATATATATATTTAAAATTTAATAAACTTGATTTTTTTATTTTACTATTGCAAAAGGAAAATTAAAAAAATTTCATCACAATTATTTCCCTTGTGATTTCAATTTTTTAATATATTTTTATTTTTAAAATTTTATTATCAAAAGTTGAATTTACTGGCTCAACTTCTTGAAGATAAATTTAAAAGTTATTTAACTTATTTATATTGTGAGTTTACGAGACAAGTTCAGTGGCTATATTTAAAATACTTAAATTTATGAAAATTAAATATACTGTTAATGTTTTTAATAAGTTATTAATTGTTTCTTAATTTATATTTCAATTAAAATTATTATTACTTTTTTTCATCAAGTGCAAGTTGACGATTTCTTTGTTCAATTTCATGATTTAATTTAAAAATTGATAGCCTTAAATTTTCAATAATTTCTTGTGAATTTTGTTCGCGTGTATGAGCAGCATCAGCAAGTTTTAATGCACCAACAATTTCATCTTTGAGTTTTGACATTTCATTACCTTGGCTCTCTATTTTTTTTTTAAGCTCGTAAATTTGACTGGTTTTATCTATTACAGAGTCCTAAATGAAAAATCAATTTTCAATTTTTATAAAATATATTACAAATTAAATGAAACAAAAAAAAATTGCAAATAAAATAAAAATAGTAATGAAATTTTATTTTTTTTTCTTTTAGCCAATTAGTAGTTAAATAATTTTACTTGAAGTTGACGAAATCCTTCCATCATATTTTCCTCATCTCGACGACATTTGTATAGCATTTCAAATAATCTAGTATACTCAGCTTCAAAACTTGACAATGCCTCGTTTGTCTTCATTTCATCCAGGATCTGTAACACCATTCAATTCATCTTCATAAATTTACCAAAAAAAAAACAAATATATATTTAAACACACCACAAGGGAAATAACTGTTCACTCTTCAAAAGCTGCTTAATAAAAAAGAAGAAAAAAAAAATTCCTTTCGTTACATTTTAATAACGCGGTTATTATTTTACCAAGATCATATTTCTATTGTTATTATTTTTTTATATTAAACAAGTTTCATAATGAAAAAATAAAATACTTTTATTAATATTTGACAAACAATTTTGTAATATAAAATTGTACAAAATTACCAACACAGTTGTTACCATTGTATTTTTTTTTAAATATTAAAAATAAAATTTCAAACAAATAAATTTAATAATCACTTACTCGAGCGTAATCTTTTTCGAGTGAACAAAATATACTGCCGGCTGAGCTTCCAACAGCTGATGGTTCACCACTGTCACTATCATCCTGAAAAAAAAATTTAATAAATTTTCAATATTCATTTTATAATACATTAAAAACATATTTTATTTATGTATATTATTTTGTTAATTGTAAATGACAGATATTGATAAATATTAAATTAAAATATTGAATAATTATCCTGACATTATGATGAATTTTTTGATCAGTCATTTTTCCAGTTATTTCGATCCAAGTTGCATGTGATGTTTGATTGAAATTACAAATATGACATGTCAATATGTCACAAAACCAGACACAAAGCTCCAACCAATTTAATAAAAAACAATCGACAAATGAATGATTAAATTAAATATTTCGATTTTATTTTCTTTTTTGATCTCAGCTTAATTTTATTTATAATATTTTTTCAATATTTTCTATTTTTTTTTTGCCCCAGTTGTCTATCTTTTAGCAATAATAAAATTGCAAGATGTTTAACGTCCGGTAATTCCTAAAAATAGTTGTATAAATTTGCCCCAGGGGTACTTTACTATTTTTTTAAATATATATAATTTTTTATTTTTTTATCTGTCGGACGTTAGAAAAATATAGACACGCTAGTTTCCGCATGTTGTTTGCTTACAACACCCACAGAAAAAATATATAAAAAAATGTGATACAAGCCAGTAAAATGTGTCACAAAAGTATAAACATTTACGGCTATCAGACAAAAGCTCGTTTGTAGAATTTCATTTTACTTTTTTTTATTTTCATTTTATTTGCTTTTTCTTTATTCATTTTTTCTTCCGGTGATGAACAATAATTTCTTTTTTTTTAAACACTTTTCTACAATCCTAGTGAAATAACAAGCTACATTCGTGTGATATATAGTGAGAAAAATGAATTCACATAAGCGTAAAATAAAATATGAAAATTGAGTGTTAATTTCTTTTTTTTTTTTTTAAACTTTTTTTTAGCAATTCTCGTTCTTGATATATCACGTCCATTCAAACGTTAAATTTTTTTTTTCCTTTTTTTTATTAAACAAAAATAAATTTAAAAAAAAAAAAAATCTATAACGCTAATATTGTGTTTTATGTGTTTGAAATATCACATGATATTGTCGTTTTTTTTTTTTGTTATTTTATATATCAAAGAGGAATTTTTTAATTTGATAAAATAAAATACTAAAAAAAAAGAGAATTTCTGGACATTCTGATTGACAGTATTTCATTTACATTTTTCGGAAATAGAATAAATAAAAAGAGACTAAAAAAAAAAAAAAGAGGAATGAGATAAAAATAAAATGACAAAACTTGAGGTAACATCTGTTCGACCCACCCTTTCCATTTCAGCATTCATTTCCATTTCCATGATTACGTCCTTCCTTTGAATTTACTCTCAAGCCTTTAGTCACCAAACTATCATCAACTTGTCAACTGATATAACACTTGTAACTTGTAACTTGTTTTGATACTGTTGACCTGATGACACTACTCAATTATTACTATCACAATGACTATATTTTTAGATAAATAAATGTATTTTTATATCAAGTTTTGTTTATTATAATTTATAACAATGTAGCTCGTTAATAATGCTATGAAACTTTGGTTTTCATATATCTTCTTATTTATCTAGCCAATTGTTTACAAGTCACCATGACGATAAAGGAATTTCAACCTTACACCTCTCACCTCAATCAATAAAATATTCATAAAATTTTCAACTTGTAAAGAACACAAATCTGTAAATAAAATTTCAAAAATCATTAATTAAATTTTTTAATTAAATAACACTACGTTTTTTAGTTTTCACAATTTTTTTTTTTTTTTTGTCTTTTATATTTTGAAATAACAAATTTTTTATTTTTTTTTATTTACATTTATATTTTTTTAAGTCATAAACCAATTTACACAAAAAAAAAAAAATATGGTTTATCGATAAACCTGTGACATGGTATTTTTTTTTTCTTTTTTTTAATCAGCGCAGATTTTTTTAGGGGCAAACTGATTTTTTTTTTATATTTTTTGCTTTATTACATTGCCCATTAATCACAAGTTCTATTATTTTTTTTTACATTTATTTAATTATAATTTATATATTTATTTGTGTGTGATTTTTTTATTTATTTATTGTGGCTATTAACTAGAAAACTAAAAAAAAAAATCTCGTATTGATTTAAAGTTTTATATCGAGGTGTCGATTATATTACAATTGTCCGCTAATTTTTTTTTTGTACAGATAGAATTATTTTAATATTTCGAGTAATTATTATATTATTTTAATTATTAAAAATTATATTGTGATATTTTACTCGATTTTTATGCGGTAATAATAATTGCACACATTTTTTATTTTTTATTTTTTCTAAGCTAAGTTTTGTAAAAATGACCAAACAAATTTGTATTGCCAGGACAAACAATATAAAAATAATTATGTTGCCATATTTTTTTTATCTTACAAAACATAAAAACAATAATAAAACAAAAGAAAAAAAAAGAAAACACTTTTAATATTTTTCCCTGTTTATAATTTTACAGATTTCTATAGAAACAAAATTGTAGGCACACAAGGAAAAATATTAACACTAAAAATATTTTATCAGCCAAATATTAATCGTAATCATTTGATGATAATTATGATAATTCAGCATTTCGATTAGATAAAAAATAATTTTACATTTGTCTTATATTATTTTTATTATTATTTTTTATTACGTGATATTTATCCATTGAAAATTTTTAATGATTTTATTATTTTTTCAAATTTTAATAAAATTTAATTGGATATATTTTTAATATCTATAATTATATTCATAAAAATTGGGAATGATTAGCTCGTTAAATGAGCAATAATAATAATTAAAAAATCGAACATTGACAAGTGGAATTAAAGCGACGTTACAATTGTTATTCGTTTTTATTTTTTTACATCTCTACGTCAACAGTTTAATTTTCAAAGAGAAAAATACAATTTTAGACATTAATCAATATTGTAATAATAATTGTATTCATTTTTAATTAAAATTTAATTTTTAAACCACTTGCATCAGACTTTGTCATTCAACACGTGTAATTTATTTATTTTTCTATTTTTATTTAAAATATAAAGTGTCACAGTGAATTTAAAAAAAAACTCTATCAAGTATCGTAAATACTCGTATCAAATATCAAATAAAATCAACTTTGTTTTTTCGTTTAAATAAATGTAATAATAATAACAATAAATTGACAGTACGTAACGAAAATTTTTAAATATCAATTGATCAAATCAATTGTATAAATATTTATTCCATTTCACAGCGAAATAGTTAAAAAATAAATGAAAATTTAGCAAATGAAATTGGTCAAAATTATTTATCCAGAATTATTATAACATTCTAAACAATCACAATTGCCAGATTGTCTACTTCCAATATAGAAATTTAATTAACAATAATCATCAAAATTATATTATTATTTTTTTATTTGGTTTGGACAGAAGAGGCTTATTGTCTCCTGAATTTGGCACAAAAAAAATACACTCATTATGCATTTATTTATCATGAAAAATTCGAAATTCTTTAAAATCTTGTTGAATATTTTTTTCATCATCATTCACCCGGTTGATTCAATCCGGTATAGGCAGTTTGTGATGCTTATTTTAATTTTATTTTCATAAAACTTGTATGTACTTTTAATAATTTTTTTTTCTTTGCCATTTTTTGTTTTTTTCAAGAATTAAAGTTTATAATTTGTTTTTTTGTTTATATAATATTGAAATATAAATAAATAAAAAAAAATAAAAGTCTAATCAAACAATCGTCAACGACACTTTGTTGCTTTTTTATTATTTGTTTGTTTTTTGGTAAATATTTAGTTTGTAAGTGAAAATAGAGATGTTCAACTTGTTGTCACTTGTGATACTGTAAATGGTGTAACTTGATATAGAAAACACCTGTTGCAAACTCTTACAGGTTTAGTATGTCCATAACGTGGTAATGGAACATTATTACTACTGCATCTACCACAAAATACTTTTCCACAATTTCTGCAGTGATGTCTGCGTCTAACAACAGTAAAACCAGCATGACATGCCATACATCTTGGTGCGTCATTGTCAGGTATCCATGCGGGTGCTCTCTCGACACATTCTTCACCGCATTCAGTCACTGGTGAAGCTAATAATAATACACAAATTCGTTAATAAATAAATAAACAAAATATACCTATAATACATTTTTTTAATTTTAACAATTAATCTATTCTTACTTCTTTCATTATTTGACATTGTATCTTCAAGTTCATCCTCTTCATCTTCTCCCAATGAATTTTGTCTTTCAATATTATTATTATTGTTATTATTGGTGTTATTTCTTTCTGGTATTTCTGTGTTTTCAATAACATCTGTTGGACTTGATTCATTGGATAATAATTGTTCTTCATTAGCTTCAATTTCTGTGCTATTCATAAGAAAAACACATTTTAAAATATTTCGTAAATCAGATGCAAAATTTGTTTGTAATTGATCAGCAACTCCAGCAATACAAACAAATAATCTATGAACAAGATCTTCAGATGATCTAAAATTAAAGAAAAAAAATACATAAATATTTATTTATTAAATTTATAATAATGTTATTAGAAATGAAAAAATAAAAAATTTATATTTACCGAAATTTAGCTCTAACTTGATTTCTATTTGCAATTTCAGCAGCTTGCATTGCAAGTGCAATTTCTTCATCATCCTGACAATCACTTTGAAATTCACTTGTCTCAGAACTTGAGTCACAACAACTTGAACAACTTGAACTTGATGGTATGTCATGTCGATTAAGTGCTAATTCAAGTACTGGTGCTGTTGCTCTAGCAATAACATTTGGATTAACAAGATTACCAATTTTTCTTTGTCTTATTGTATCGTCATGATTATGATGATGATGAGGATGATGATGATGTTCAATTGTTGTATCAATATTATCAGATGTTGGTGATTCTAATGATAATCCACTTTTATCTGTTCTTGGTCCAAGTCCATCATTTGGTAGCTTATCATGTTTATCAATATCATTATTATTAATTTTTTTTCTTTTATCAATATTAATATTTTTAGTTTTATTTTCTTTTTTATCAATAATATCACGTTTACGCATTTTAGCAATTTGTTCAGATCTTGAACGTCTATGATCTAGTAATTTACGATTTTGTGGTGATGATGAATTTGTATGATTTCTATGACCAAAATTATAATTTCTCATTGTATAATTATCATTACGTGGTTCAAAATGACATAAACGTGGACTTCTTTGTGGACTATGACTACCAAAATTAGGCATTTGTCTTGTATTTTGACTTGGATGTAAACTAGCACCAAATGTTGATAATCTTAAACAACGATCTGTTGAATTTGATCTTGAACTTTCAGTACTTTGTGCTAATCTTAATGTTCTAACATTACATGATAAACTTCTATGTGTATCATCATAATTTCTTTTACCAATTTTTCTATCAAATTTACGTTGATGATGTCTTTTTTTACTACCACTACCACTACCACTACCTTTTGTATCTTTTAATCTACGTGATGATATTCTTTCTTGTGTATAATTATTTATTTTATTAATATCATGTGATGTTGATGGATGATTTTTACATTTTATATCATTCCAAAATTCTTTAGCAGTATCATTTTTATTATCAATATTTATATTTAAATTTTCCCAATTTTCAGAATAATTTATTTGAAATGTTGATGGATTTGAATCACATACTGATATTTGTCCATTACCATATGCAATACCAACAAATTCTTCATTGGTCCCATTAAAATTTGATGATATACAATCAATATTTTTTGATGTTTCAATACTATCAAAATTATTATTTTGATTTGTATTATTATTATCAATTTGGTTATTATCTAGCTCATTATTTTTAATACTTTCAACATCACAATTATCATTATTTATTTCACAATCATTTTTTTTATTATAAATATTACCAGATGATGATGAAGACGAAGATGAAGATGAAGATGATGATGTTGATGAAGATGACGATGGTGTTTCATCAAAATCATTATTATCATTATCATTATCAACATTATTATTAATAATATTTGTAAATGTTTTTTTTTCTTCTGGACTTTTATCATATAAACTTGTATTTTCTGATGATATTACAGTACAAATACCAGAATCAGTTTGTTCAGATATTTCATTTTGACATTCACCTTCAAGTAATAAATTTGACAATGTTTTATTTGCTTCAGATATTAATTTACGTGAATCCATATCAGGCAGTGAATTTTCAATATTTATTGTTTCACCAGTAACATTATTTTCATGTGATACTTGATTTAATAAATATTGAGTTTGTGGTATTTCAATATTTTCTGTTGTACCAAGTATTTGTGATATATCAGAACTTAAAAAATTATCATTTCTACGTGTACTATTATTATTTTGATGAGTATCACTAACACTAACACCTACACCACCATTATTACTACCACTATCACCACCATTACTACTACCACTACTACTACTACTACTAGGACATTCATTAATTACTATTGTATTATTATTATTATTATTACTATTATCATTATGATTAATTATTGTATCAACAATTCTTTGACAATTAAGCTCACTCTGTTCACTATTATCATGTCTATTATTTTCTTCAAATATACCCAATACTTGATGATTATTATTATCATTTGAATTTGATGATATTTCATTAACACAAATATTATTAATATTATCATTTTTTGTAATTTTTTGTTTTTTAATACGTTTATTTTTATCTCTTTCTGGTTGTAATTTTCTTTCAATTAAATATTCAATTTTTTCATGATTATCTTGATCAATTGTTTCAACAGCATCATTTGCTGTTTCATCCATATTTGTACCAGTATTTTTAGTAACAGTGTAAAAATCAACAATAAAATCTTTACAAGATGGATAATCAGTATAAAAATTATGAACAAATTCTTCAAGATCTTGTTGACATGAATTTTTATTTGTTTGTGATATTGGTGCTGTTGGTTCTTCATTTGAACATAATAATTTTTCAAGCATATATAATTCACGATTATTTAATGTCCATAATAATTCACGTATTTTTAATAAAAGATTCTGTAAGGAAAAATAACAATTAAATTAATAAATAAAATATGTAACTATTATAAATTAAAACTTACTCTAAATGGTCTAAACATTTCACTAATTGTATCAGGTGAATTTAAACAAAGTGGACCACCAGGTGATGCAAGAAGACCCGATACAATAGCAAGTCTTGGAATGGTAAACATAAGTGCTGGTTCATAATTATCAACATCAGCTTGATTTAATAAACCACGTTCAAGTGCACGTTGTAATGTTTCAGAAAATAATACACAAACAAGTTCTTGTTGTTCATATTCTTTAGTTGATTTAACTGGTACCATTGCAGCAACATAACATAATTCAAAATCAGCAAATAAACGATCAAATATTTTTAATGATTCAATTAATTTTTCCAATGATGGTTCTAATGGATTTTGTGCCTGTAATAATAATATTTTTATATTAGAAAAAAACTTTTATAATAATAATAATTATAAATGTATAAATTACCTTGAGATTCATGTGACCTTTGAGTGCATGTTCTCTCAATAAATTTCTAACAATTTCAAGTGATTTTGTAAGTGCTTTAGCAAGTGGTCTCATTGCTGAACTTTCAACTTCACGATTCATTATTGATGAACCAGCAGCAAGACATTCAGCACCAAACCATAATTGTCCAGCTAAATTTTCTTGCATAACATCATCAGGAAATTTAACTCTAAAATCACGATTTGCTCGACTATCTGGTATTAATTCATCCATTATTTGATTACATATTGTCAATACTTTATCTTGACAATGACGAAGTTGATTAACAAGTGTTGTACAACGTTCTGGCTCTTGACGTCCATCAAATGAATCCAGTTCACATGCAACTGCTGTTAATGCTTCATTTGCATAAAAAAATTGAGCCAATAAACTTGTATCATCTCTCTGAAATCATAATAAATAAATAATTTAAAATTATTATTATTATCAAGATAAATCTTGAAATATTTAGTTTTTTTTAGTATTTTTAATTATAGTCATTTAAATATTTACTTTGTATTAAGTATTATACAAACAATGAGTATTATTATAATTCAAAAAGAAGCTTTGTTGAATTTAAAAAAAAAAATTACATTTGTTTGGTCTTGCCAATTATTTTGCAAGAATATTTTTTCTTTATCTTATTTATTCTGTCTACTTATTTTATCATTTAAGCTATTTCATCATCACTTGAATAACAATTATTTAAATTTGTAAATAATTTTTTAATTTTTATAAATTAATTTTTACTAGTTTTATATATATTTTATCTTTGTTGAGATATATTTTCTATTATTATATTATTTTTGGTTGATATATATTTTATAATGTTTCTGTTATTCTAGACATAAATTTTATTACAAGTAAAAGTTGAGTCTATAAACCTCGATATTGCAATTTATATTGAGGTTACTACCACAACCTGCTGTCTCGTATTACTTTGATTATATTTTTTCTTAATATATTTAAAATACATTATTCTCTCTTTGATAAAATCACTCTTTGTTTTTTTTTTTATTATACTGAATTTTTAAATAAACATTTTTTATCTATAAAATTTATATATCATTGAGGATTTTTTTTATTTTATATTTGTTCTTCTACTGTTGACTTAGTTATACGATATATGTTTTTGCATTAACAAGCCATATGTATAAACAATGCATTTGGATCTGATTACATTACTTTTATAGATAAACCTCAAAACAAGATTATTAATTAATTTATTTTTTAATCAATACTAAAGTCTAAAAATACATTAAACAAAAAAAGCTTCTTTTAATTTTTTTTTTATTTCTTTACATTATCAGTTGTTGCTTTTTTAAAAAAATATATTATCAACTAAATAATACGACGTTTGATAATGAAATATCAATAAATAACCAATGACAATATTCAAAACAAATTAAAACGTCTTTAAAGTTAAAAAAAAAAAATAGTTTAGTAAATTAAAAAAAGTTATTATTTTATGGAAAAAAATCATAAATAGTACTGTAAAAAAATGAAAGAAAAAAAAATTATAAATGAATAATTATCAAGATTTCAAGTAGCTAAAATAGTTTATTAAAAAAAAAAAAAAAAATTAAAAAATTTTAAATTGATATTTTTAAATAAATCGATTTTGAAACTTTGACAATATCCGTTAGGCAATATGTATTCATGATGGCCATTTATAAACGTTACAAATTTGTACCTTTCTCATCGAACATTATTTATTTATAATATTTTTATATTTTTTTTCATCCTTATGATTTTTTTTTTCAAGGATACAATCATTGAAACGATTGACCAAGGTCTCGTAATACGTATAATCAGAGTTTTTTTAATGGTCAGGTCAAACTAAGCGAATCGAGCACAGGTGTTTTATTCAAATATATATTTTTGTGTTCGATAAATTATTGAATATTATTTAAAGAAAAAGAATCATTAATAATACTTTTTTTTTTCATTTAAATTTAACCTTCATATGACAACAGATTATAAGTCGTATTATCGAGTCTTATCAATAATTATTTTCATTATTATTTTTTTTTTTTTTAAATATATCTACTCGTGGTATTTAATTTTTCATCTATTTTCTTTTTTTTTTTTTCTTTTTCCTCGTATATCATTTATAAAAATAAATTTATAAAATTAAATTATCAATTTTTTATTTATTATTAGTTTTATATTTAATTTTATAAATTTTTTTTTTTTTCTATTTTTATTCTCAAGTGTAAAATAGAAATTTATTTATATGATATTTAATTAAAAAAAATATAATTTATTAAAACTTATTTATTATTATTTTAATATATTTAATTTTTTTAAATTTATTTATTTATGGTCATTAATAAAACACTAGAAAGTGAGTGCAAAATTAATTTGTGTAAATTTTTTTTTTTTTTTTTTCAATATCTCAAGATCAAATAGCGATTTAAATAATAATCATAAAAATCATTGACATTGCAGTTAAACACATGTCCATTTTAAACTAGTGATTAATGATTGGAATAAATTTTTTTTATTATCCGGAAATATTTATTATATTTTTTTACAAATGACACACTTTAAAAAATAAAATTAACAAAAAATCATTTTTATAAATAAGGATAAAAAATTATTGTTTATAATAAAATTGGTATGATCAATATGAAAATATGACTCATCAGACAATTGTGATCTACCCTCTCCTTGATTTTTTTTTTTTTTTTATCATCCCCTCGAATTTTCCATGAACCACAGTGCAAATGTGTCGTCTAGAAAAAACTCGGCCTTTTTCCTTATCTCAATATTTTAATATTTCAATAATATTTCTATAAGCATTGCAATATAAATAATATTATTTCCTCATAATAATCAACGATAAAAATAATTTACAATACATATAAACAAATTTTATCTTATTTTTTTGTATATTTCCATTACAAATAATTGTAACAATAATTTGTAAATTTTTTAAAAATCTCAACACATTTAATTTGTTACTATGTGTCTATTTTTGTATAAATATTTTTATAAAAACTATTTTAAGATAATATAAAAGAGTTGTATTAAAAATAAAAATATTAGGAAAATAGTAAGCATATAGTTTAGACGAGGCCATGGCGCAAACGTCCTCGTGTTTTGTACGCACTTTTACTTTCGGTTCGTCACGTAGAGTTGGGCGCGATGAGACGGCTTTCCCCGGACAATAATTTAAAAAAAAAAATATAAATATAAAAAAAAAAAGTAAAAATAACAAAAAAGTACATGATAATGAATATAAAGTCTATATATATATAATCATCAAATACTAAAAAAACAAAGTACACATATATATTTAAATTGGAAAGTATAAAAATTGGCGCCAGTAGCGAAATAAGATACAAAAATAACGAAATAAAAAATAAAATTAAGTGTATATATAAATAAAAATATATATTTATGATTTTAATATAGATTGTCGTCATTATTAGTATTAAATTGAAATGATTATTGTACTTAATATACAAGCAATTGGGAAATTCTTAGACTTGATCTAAATGACATTTTATCGATCTGTCATAAATTTACGCTATTGACCCCGATGAAAGGGGAACAAGCTTGATAAATTAAAATTGTTTTGTTCTCTGCTGGTGTGCATTTAAGTATTATTTATTTTTCAATTTGAATATTAATCTTCAATTCATTTCAACTATGAATATTTCTATTTAAAAAAAAACAAAAAAATTTATCATTTTTCCTCTATTTTCTATATTCCATTAAATTTCCATACTTTTAACATAAAATAAAATTTTTATTAACTAATAATAGCCATTATTCAATTGTTAATAATAATACAAATTTAAAATATCAACAATTAACAGTATAAATAAATTTTTCTAGTAAATATCAAGAAAACAAAATTGAGCTTTTTTTTCTCTATTAAATTCAATTTAAACAGATGTATTTCGTTTTTTTTTTTTTTATTATTTATTTTTTAGAATGACGTGCGGGTGTATTTGCTAACCGATTGTATTATATTTTTTATATATATTTTTCAATCTGGCACTGACATCAAATAACTCCACGCGTGTTTGCCTAGACCTCTCGTCTAGCAATACGCCTCTGGTTTCAAATTAAATTACAAAAAAAAAAAAATACAACAATAATTTAAGATTTTTTTTCTTTCTTTATTGATACTCCCTCATGTCGTTTTTCATTGACAATACATCATCACACATACACACTTTGCAACATAATAATAACAACAATATTTGAATGTAAAAAAAAAAAAAAAATAAGGAAGAGACTGAAAAAAATACGTTGCAGCTTGACATGGATTTGTTTATTCTACCTGGGAGCTCATTTTTACCTGGCTAAAGAATTTTATTATCCTGAAAAAAACATCTGTACACCCACACAAAATATACTTTCAATTAATACACACACATACACAAAATAATAACACTAAAAATATAAAAAATTAATTATTTTTTAAATTAAATAAAATTAATTTGATAAAAAAAAAAAAAGGTACATTTTTTATTTTTTGTTTGTTTGTTTTTTTTATTTGATTGTACATGTATCAAGTGATAAGAAAAATAAATATTTAGATATTTACATTTTTTATAAATAAATATTGATTATTTTTTGTTTAAATTTTATATTATTTTATTGCTGATAATGAAGGTCAAATTAAGAAGATTTATTATTTTCATGGTGCAAAGAAAAAAAAAATAATAAACACATTTTTTTATTTTGAAAAATATTTTGAAATATTTAAGAGTGTAAGAAAAATAAGGATGATAATGTAATTGTCAATTGACAGTAATAACAATTATATTTAATTTACACAATTCATGTATTTTTATTTTATTTTTTTTGTTATTTTTTTTTTTTAATACCGTGCTTCGTTTACCACACTGACTGACTCTCCTCCAACTTTCACAAACAATCAAAACGTATTCAATGTTTTCTTTTTTAATTTTATATATTATTTTTATTTTTTCAAGCTTATTGTGATTATAGATGCGTAAATATATATATTTAATTATAATACACAATATGTTCTATTTATCATTCGAACAAACAGGTGGGCAAAGCGCAGACTCGTATTAAATTTTTTATCATTAAAATTAAATATTTAAATAATAAAAACAAAAAAAAATTATATCAAAAACTTTATTCAATAATAATTATAACAATACCTAACTTAACTAAAATAATAATATTTTTAAAAACCATCAGTTACAAGACAAAAGAGGACAGCAAAAAATATAATTGTAAAAAAAAAAAAAAAAATGAGTAAAGAGAAAATGGAAACTCTCATCACAAAAAAGAGGCCAGACTTATTTTATTTTGATAATACATTTTTGACATTATAAAATTAATAATCTTGATAAAATTACCATAAATAATAATTAAATTATAATATAATTAATAATAAATTAACACTTGATTATTAATAAAAATAATTAAACAATTTATATTTTTTTGTTTTTTTTTTGCTCACCTTTGGCCTGTAAAACCATTTTCTGATGGACTCCATTGTATTTAAACCCACATACACAAACACAACACACAATGACGTTTATTTAAATAACAATAATGACAAAAATAAAAAACTTAAAAAAAAAAATAAAAAATAAAAATATATAATTTTATGTCGTACTTGTTTCCGCACAGATCACTGCGCCTTTCGCGCACCTTCTCGCACTTGCGTCATACCGACGCCCGACGTCGGAACACAAATGCTTTGGCATTAATACCACACACACAATTTAATTTACAATATTATTATTATTCATTAAATAATATTAATAACTGTATTGTTCATACGTATTAATATGTAAATTAAAATTTAATAAACAACACTGATGATTAATTTGTGACACACGTCAAATTGTGCTTTAATTTTAAATATGTTACACTTGCTACAAACTTTATCCTATTATTTAAAAAATTATAATGAAAATAAAAATAAAATAAACACTTCACTTATGGCCAACCAGTACTTCTGCTTTTTTTTTTCAATTTATTGCATGTTTTAGACTTTTAGAGGATAACCGACAGCAGTCGTGAGGCTAACTCACAGTTTGATATCATTTTTGATATTAAAAAAAAATAGTGGGGAAAATTTTATAAAATGACAGATCAGAAATAATAAAATCACAAAGGCGCTTGCGTTTACATTTTACGCATGCGTTGATAAATATATTATTTTTATTTTTTTTATTTTGATTTAAATGCCTCTCTTATCAATATTTTGTACTTGACAAATTTACTCGGTTGATAAATCAACACCTTTATTATCGACACTAAAAAATATTTTAAAAAAAAAATGTACTTTTTAATTTTTTTAATTTGTTTTTTTTTTTTAATTATACTTAAATTGTTATTTTTATCATTTTATTTAATTAAATATAAATAGTGATTATTAGTGTCTATTTAATTTTCAATATCGATAATTAAAAATATGCAAATTTAAAATAGTCATTTGATTATTTTAATAGTATTTTTATTTCAAAAAACCACTCAAGTTGATGAGAAAAAAAAAATAAGTAAATTTTAAATGTTATTTATTTTGATTGGTATTTATTAAAGTATTTTTATTTTATATATTTTATTTTTTATTAGTGATTTTATTGTATTTTATTTTTAGTTGTTTTTGATATTTTTTAAGTAATTTTTTTATAAAAAAAAAGTTTAAATTATATGTATTTAAATTTTTTTAATAATGATTAATTAAATAATTAATTTAATTAATTAGTTGTATTGTGAATTTGATTGAGTATAGAGAATGACAATGATGTGAGTAATTTTGTGATGTGAAATTTTGGAATCAAGTACGTGACTTTTTGTCATGAGGGCTTGTATTGTTTTTGATAATTATATCTTGATGGAATAATGATAATAATTAGGATGTAATTTTCGAAGAAGTGTGAGATTTAAAATTAGACATGAAACTACGTATTGTATCGTTCATCCAGGGTAGTTTTCTTGGGGTCAGGGGGTGGTATACGCGTGGGGGGATGATAAGGGATGATGCTTCTTATAAAAGTGCCAAGCAACAACCAACAGGAACATTTCACGTTGAGAATTTAAACTCACTGGAAGTCTCAAGAATAAATAAAAAAATAAATAAATAAAAATTTTATTATTAAATTGATAATTGCTTTTTTTAAAATTATTAATCGTGTCAATAAATTTTCAAGCTGTCTTAACAAGTTTGGATAAAATTTATTTGATAAAAAAAGAAGAAGAAGAGTTTCAAATAATTAAAGGTAAGTTGATTAATTATTTTTTAGAAATAAAATTTAATTATTTATCTATGATTTTGAATATCAAAGTTATTTATAGATCTTGCTTTTTTTTATTTTTTAAAGTTATTTTTCTATTCATTTAAAGTGCACTCAGTATTATCAAAATTCACTTAAATTTATTTTTCATTAACTCAACTGTCATTGTCGTATGACACATTGCGTATTAATTTTTATAAAATTTTTTTAAAAAAAGTATATATGTCAAATGTGTAACACATTGTGTTGGTGGATCCATTCATCATCCGACATGTCATTTGAAAAAATAAATAAACATAATAAACAAATAATATAATAACATTTATAAATTGTTTTTTTATTTTTTTATCTTTTAAAAATATATTTTTTCATCTATAATTTATTTAAAATAAAAACATTTTTATCGTTTAGAAATAAGAATAGCTGTTTAACTTGCCAACTGTTGGCTACTTTAATAAACAACTTATAAAAAAAAAAATCCTATCAATAAGTTTATTGAATAATTTACAAAGTTTTAAAACTAAAATATATTCTTCGATGATTTTTAATTTAAATTCACGAATAAATTTTGTAATTTATCAATGAAAAAAAAAAATAAACCGATAAATGGTAAAATTTTGAAACAAAATAAATTAGTCAGATGGCGTGAATAGATTTTAATAACTGAAAAAAAAGTATAAATAAATAATCAACAAACTAATTCAACTTTTAATAAAACTTTTTTATTTTTTAAATAAATTTTCATTGAATCTCAAGTTTTAAATATCAACTTGAATCATAAATATTTCATGATAAACGTTAAAAAAACTAAATGAAAATAATAAAAAATGATAGTAACAATAATAAATAAATGAAAAAAAATTATTAAATATTGTTTGGTTGATAAAATTCAATGAACCACGAATCGTCTTCCTATTGAACGTCATCGGTTATTGATATTAAGGTGAACAGCATTGAATCGTAACTCCCATAATGAGAAAATCAATACGCGAAACGATACTCACAATAAGATAAGTCAAAGTACTTCCAGGTGCAATATACCTTGCAGAAAATATTTTTATTATTCCTAAAATTGGTCAATAAAATTTTTACAATAATATTTTGCAATTTAATTTTAAAAATTTTCAACAAATATAAAAAATAAAATATAAATTTAATTATAAATAAATACCAACAGCTCTCTCAATAAATAATTTAATAAATAAAAAAAAATTTGAATAATTAAATTCAATCGAGCATTTGAATTAAATATTTATAAAAAATTTAAATTAAAAATCTTTATTTTATTTGAATTTGATTCAAAATTTAAATTTTTTTTTTTTTCAACCAAACGTACCTTTCATGAATTAATTATTTTTAAATACAATCAAACCTCATGAATTTTATTTTTTTTATTTTTTTATTTCATCAAATTACATGTGTATAATTTTATTTAAAAAAAATTTAAATTTTCAATCCAAACATATAATCAAATAACCATATCAAAGTTTTCTGAAAAATCATAAAAAAAAAAAAAAGTTAATTTTTTTTTTTCCAGTATTAATATTAGCTGATTAAAAAAAAAGCAAAGCCAGTTTTGCAATATTGACATTATTGACACGAGTGAATGAATAAAACATGCTTAATTTTTTATTTGATTATTTTTTTTATTTTTTATTGATACGTGTATTTATTATATCCCTTGACTGATTTATTTATTTTTTAAACTGACTTATTATTGTGAAAAATAAAAAAATATTTACATTATATAGTAAATACCGGAGCTTAAAATTTCTAGTCTATAAGTAACAAGAGAGGATGAGAGAGAGAGAGGAAAAAAAAAGAGAGAAAGACTGAGACACTTAGTAGCACTTACTCTTATCTTAATGACTGAGGACGCGCGTTGCGTTAATGGCCTCTTAAAATTAGCACTGAGGCACCCTTCGAAAAATTTTTGGAAATCCCTCGTTTCTCAACATACTTATTTATTTTTTGCATTCTCTAAATAATCACATATGCTAAAATAAATAAACAATGAAAATAAATTAAAAGTATATAAATAATAAATTTAAAAAACATTCATCAAATTTATTTTTCTTCAAATCAAATTCTAATTTCTAATGTATATTATTTATATTTTTTTTTCCCACTTAAGATTATAATTTAAATTTCTATGTATATATATTTTTTTTTGTTCCTTTTTGGGATAAAATAAATAGCGTGTTTTAGATTAGTTAAAAAAAAATTTTTATGATCAATTTCAAAACCACTATTTCCGCGCTGATAAAATGTCTCATAAAAATTCTTAAGCAATTTTTTAATTTTTATTTACAATTCATTTTTCATTTCCTTTCAATTTTATATAATACTAATCTATATATTTTAATTTTTTAATACTAATTTTTATTTAAGTTTTATACTTTTATACTCAAGACAGGAAATATTTTATTTCTTAATAGTAATCAAGATTTTTTAATAGTTTTTATCAATAAATTACTCAACAATATTACTAAACATTCTTTGATAATTTTTGTTCTTTAATTTATCCTATAAATTTAACGCAAAAAAGTAACAATGTAATTATTGAATAATTAAATTTACTTAATTTAAAAAAAAAAAACACAAAGAAGCTGTAAATGAGAAAAAATATCTATTGTTTATAAACTAAGAGGCGTACTGAGTGAAAGGACAAAAATTATTTAAAAAATATATTTTTTTTTAAACTATAATTTAGCTGGAAAAAAAATCCCTGATAAATGGATCGTTGATTTGACAATTCAAGCGTGACCATTGTCTCAACTACTCCATTGTTTAACACGTTAATGTACTTTTAAAAAATGAAAAATAATTTTTTTATTTAAACAAGCAACACGCCTTCAATATAAAAAAACAAAATCTTAAATACAAAAAATAATAAAGCCACTAAAATAATTTAAATATATTAAAAAAATAATAATGAATTGTTGTTTTTTTTTGTATGATATTTATTAATTTAATTTTTCACATTTTAGATGGCTAATGTAACAAGTGTCTCAATGATTTTATTGGTGTTTATTATCACCGTTGTAAGCAGTCAAACATTTCAATACAGTCGTGGTTGGACAAATGGAAAAAGATCAGATATTGGTACATTTGGTCTCGGTCTACCGACGGAATTTAAAATGAATTTTCCACTTCAAGAAATAAAACGTCAAACAAATGATCCATCAACAATTCAATGTGGTTTACGACAATTAAAAATGCTTCTTCAGGAGAACTCAAATGACCAAGTAAAAATATTAATTTAATTTTCATATTTATTTATTATTATTAACAATTTAAAAATTAATTTTTCTTCTTTAGATTTATTCAATACCCTGTGATCTTCTCAACATTTTAACAAAAGTCATTGAAGAATATCAATTTGCAACAAACACATTTCAACGTTCTGCTTTAAACAAAGATATTGATTAAATTATTAATATTAAATTATAAATTATAAAATTAAATAAAATAACAATCAATGGAAAATAACGAATAAAAAAATTAAAAATTATATATGCTTGTAAATTTTGCTTTGTAATAATTATATAAAAAAAATGTGTTTAAATAAAAAAAATTGCAAATAAATAATAAATAATTTATTATTGTTATTTTACATATTGATTGCCAAAAGTTTTACGGAGGCAAGGGGTAAAAAAAACTGGGAATCCTGCATTGTTAAAACTTACATGGAAGAGCATTGTAAAATTGAAATGTATGTGTGGATACCACTTTAAAGACGATGACTTAGAAATTGATCAGACTGCCCTCGTGGAAATTTTTCTCCGCCTTTTGTCCACCTTTCTCTGCCTTTCTCAATTTTTTTCCGAAAATGAGCCATGGTTGGAGAAATGGCGGACAAATTTCTCGAACCTTTCTCCACCTAAAATTTATTTCGACTTTCCTCCAACTTTTCTCCATCTTTTCTCTAATCAGTGTTCTGAAACTAAAAATATTATTTTAAAATAAAAAAATAAAATATTTTGCTGAATTGATGTCCTCGAACTCAATTACACTTTTAGACTTATTGTGACCATCATCAGCTGTAACTTCGGGGGGTATATTTTTAACTTTAATAGATGTAGCGTGTGGTGCCACAGACAATATTAATTTAGTGTTATTTAATAACAATTAACAAACCAATAACGATCTTAGCTCGTTTTATATTATTCTGATGAAGTAGTTATTAATAACTACCGGTAATTACCGGTATAAGTTTATATGTTTGAATAAAATAATTCATCAGGTTTGTTTATACACTTATAATTTAGAAAAAGGTATTAAGCTCATATTATGCACCTCAAAAAACTCTATTGCTCGCATAACGGTTTTTTTTTCTATCTATAATAGTTTTCGAGAAAAAAAAAAAAAAAAAAAACTTCAAATCTAACGAAAAATTTGGATATTTAATTTTTTTTCTCGAAAACCGTTATTAATAGAAAAAAAAACCCCAACACCGTCACTAGATTCTTTTGAGGTGCATAATATGAACTTAATATAAGATCTCTGCTTTCATTATAACAAAAGTTATGGTTCGCCGAAAAAAAATAAAAAAAACGGCCCAATGAATAAGTCACCATAGAATTGAAACAAAATGTTTATAAGGCTCAAAAAAAGGCTGGAATTGAATTATGTTATTGTTAATAAACCATCAAATTATATTCCCATGTCTTTTTTTTTTTTTTAATTTTTTATTAAATATTAAAATGAACTGTGTAATGTAAAAAAAAGTGTAATTTAATATTCAATGTAATATTTGACGACAGTAATTGTCATGACTTGTGAGACTATTTTCATTTGATTTTGAAATTTGTATAATATGCATTTTATCTGTGAATAACTTTGAATTAAAATGCAGTGATAATTTTAAAGGTATATTTTCGTATTTGATATAAAATCACGTTGAGTATAATTATTGCATGAATAAAGAGTTATCATTCAATTTTCATTTGGGATAATCAATGCTGTTGGTTAATTAAATTTTGTATAAAACCAAGTTTATATTTTATATATAAGAAAGGAGTGTCTAAGAAAATAGATAATCTTATTGGGGGTTGTAAAAATATTAAGGGGGTTTAAATGAGATAAAGCTGGTCCCTCCGCATGGCCGGATGAAGGATGGATTTTCTCTGTCAACAAGGATGGAGAAACACAACTTACGTTGAGTCAATGGATTATCCTTTTGATAAATTATCCTTTTGATAACTCGTCCAGATCAACATTTTCTTATCCATCCATCTATATACATTTTTTTTTATTTAATTTAATTTTCCATAAATATAAAAATACTTTTTACATCAGCTCATTTAACAGCCAACTTAATTTTACTATTTTATTATTACAATCCAATAAAATTTGTCCAAGACATCACTCGATTATTTTTAAATCGATTACTGAACTCTTCGGGTCAAATCAATCACAATTTATTTCTAATTTTAAATTGAAAAAGTATTTTTTTTTTTAAACCATTAAATCCTACAAATTAAATGTAAATAATTTTCAAAAAAAATATACAAATTTTTTACATTTTTTAAAAATCTAATTAAGTATTTTTTTTTGTACATTTTTTTGCTTTAAATTTGAATATTTTTTATATATAAATAATAATAAAAAATGAAAACAATGTAAATTATATTATGGAAAATTCAATTAACCTATTGTATGTATCAAATTATATGATTATCAATTTATTGTCATATTGATTATTATTATGATGACATCATCATGTAATACACTTAAAACTTAGCCGCTAATCAGAAAGCAATTACGTTGGTAGATACTGTCGGGGACGAGTTTAATCGCATTAAATATTAAAGCAACAGTGACGAAACTCGTTGAATTTATATGTGCATGTGTATGTGTTTGTGTATGTATATATTGCAAATAGATATACATCTATATACAAAACGTTTTTCCATTCTCGAGGGAATTACCCAACTGTATGTACAGATGAAAACAATCGGATCTTTGATATAGCAGCACGCGTTCATATCATTCATGTATACATAAAAAATTATTTTTTATTAAATTAAAATATATTCCAGTTGGTGAAAATTCACTCGATTTGACAACCATCTGATGTTGGATTTTCACATTAAAACTTTAACCGATGCTGAAAAAATAAAAAATTATTAATTTGGAAAATTTTATACTGATTAAAAGTAATTAGCTCTGCATGTGTTGATTAATTTTTTTCTGTCAAATTTTCCATGTTACTTGAATGATGGAATCTCTAGCATTTGGTTGATTCATTTTTTTTTTTTTTTTTATCAATCATTGTTGCAGATAATGAGACAAATTATTGGCGAAATTAATCCAAATTTTCATCATCAATTACTGCAAGGATAAAGTCAAATTTACCAAATTTTTTTATCTATTTTATTGAAATTTTAAGGCAAGCAATTTCAACGTATTTTCAAGTCATTTAAATTAATTAAAATAATATACACTTTTTTTATTTAATGCATTTTCTTTTTGCAATTTAAAAAATAATATAAAATTTTATTTTTATTTTTTTGTCAGATATTTATTTTTATATCTCACCCTGCTATTTTTTTTTTCCTTTTTTTTTTTAATATGTATAGAAATGGGATTTTTCCCCGGGGGTATATCACAAAAGCACGAGTCTGGTTACTCGAAGTGATTAAAGTACAAACACATACATATGCTACATAAAGAAAAAAAATATAATAAATAAATTAAAAATAAAAAAAAAGTTTTACATCTTTTCTCGATGAATGCACGCTTGGTGTCTTGATTGTCCTGTGTCGTTAATGGCTTTTTCCTTTCATATTAAATTTTATCGACTTGCAGACACGCATACTCTTAGCATTAATTTATATATCTATCAAACAATTTATATTGTTACCAAACAAATAAAATTATTACTTTTTTTTTAATTTCTTAAATGATTTTGAAATAAAAAAATAATGCAAGAGTCCTTGAAATAATTTTTATTTTTTGTTTAGGTAATTTTTTATTTTTTTAATGTGGTATATGATGTTTTGTAATGATAGGTCTTAAAATCTTGTTAAACCGCAGCGTGTCTATGGATTGAACTCAACTTTCGGAGGGTTTATTTTAATAATAAAAATAATTTTCTTCCCCGTGTCCATGGCCGAGATAAGAATCACGATTTTAAGCAACGTTAACATTTTTTAAAAAAATTTTCAAACATTTATTTCACATCCATTATTTTTATGAAAAAAAATTAACAAAATTATTTCATCTTGACGACGTTATTTAAATTACTTTCAAGTAATTCATGTCAATGGCTTAACCAGGACACAATTTTTCACAATCAAAATATTAAAACTACAAAAAAAAAATTTCAATTAAAATTTATTCGCGATCATAAATAAATTTTTTAGCAATTGTTTATTATTTTTTCAATAGTCTACAGTTGCAGGTTATTTATAAATTAAATATTACCTCAATTTATTTCTTATTTTTAGTATTTCTTTTACCTCATTTTTTTATTTTTTTTTTTTCAACAGACAGAGAGATTTTTGCATCAACTTTTTGAGATAAATTAACTTTGATGGAAAAGTTGGATGAAAGGGCAAAAGTCTGATAGAATAAATAAATAAAAAATAAAATTTTTAACAGTGATACTTTTTTGCAAATACATAAATCAAGCAATCATGCTAAATGCCCAGGTGACTTATCAATTATTTTGTTTTATATATTTTTTTTTATTTTCATTGTTTTATTTTTATATTTTTTTTTAAATATTCCGTGGTGACTGTCACTATTTGTGTCACATTGTCTCTCAAAAGGCTCTCATTAAATTTTCAAAACTTTTTATAAATTTGAAACAATGATAATTCTTTTATTTTTTTTAAATATTTCAATAATTTTTATTTGCAAATAGACTTGATAAAAATTTTATGTAATTTTAAAGATTACTATAATTTAATAATTAATGATAATTTATTAATATAATTGATAAATTTAATATCAAGATGAGAAATAATTTGTCGTCGTCTGGGACCAATATTGAATTTAATGTTGAATTTATCAGACTTTGTGAAGCTTATATAGATTTACTTGATTACGTATGTGTTAGCGTTGACATGGTACTTCGACAGTCGATAATGCATTCTCATAGTTGTCGCGGGAATTAACCCTGTTCTATTGTTCAACCCCAACGAATTTTCTCTATACCTAGAGAATATTCAGTATTTAATTCCTCTTGGGATTACTACAAACGTATACATACAAATCAACGTTAAATATATTTTCCTATATATTCCAATTTTGTATCTAATCTATACCTTAACATTTGAAAATTATCAATCATTCAAAATATCTCGTTTCATATAATCCAAATAGCCTTCCCACGGCTCAATAATTTCCATATTTTTTCATAATATTTATATTGAAAATAAATACAAAATATATTTTTATACTGTAGCATTTATAACAAGTAAAAAGAAATTCAATACTTTGAATAATATAAATTGATAATAATTAATAATCATCATTAAAAACAATATGTTGAAAATTATATATTTTTTTTTTTATTTGAAAACTAAGAAACGTTTGTCCACAAAAAACCACAAAAATCATCTAAAATAGTAAAAAATATATTGGCTTTCATTTCACAAGAAATACTTCTATTTCTATATACTTGGAAGAAAAAAAAATATTATATTATTTTTTTACTAAAATAAAATAAAATAATGACAAAAAAAAAAAAAAATAACATTTACGAGCAGGAAATAGATATATAAATCTCATTATACTAATCCAAGAATTGACCACTTATTTTATTGTCAGAAATGTCATTTCACAAAAAACAGTCTGGACTAAATATTAAAATTATTTTTAAATAAAATAAATAAATTTCTATTATTAATTAATATTTTTTTAAATCAGCTGAGTATTTTTTATATTCACAAATCACTTGTCACGCTTTAATTAAACAAATTTTAACATTACACAAAAAAAGGATTAATTTAAAATAAAATTTATATAAAAAAATAATAAATTTGCGATTTATTTTGAGGGTTTAATTTGTTGATGGTAAATAAAGTGTTAGGTTGCATATAAATAAATACAAAAGGTGAAAATTTAATTGTTGAAAATATTGCATTTTGCTCAGACTGGAGCTAATATTGGATTAGTTTTTAATTCAAACTACCCTTTTCTGTAGCACCACCATGACAAAGACAACACATGCAATATTTCATTCTTTTTTTTTATAACCACTTGATGTTATACTATTGTATAAATGTGAGGGTGGTTGTTGAATATATAAGGGAGGGTGAGAAAAACCAAGAGAGATATTCGCACGTGTTACTTGTGCGCATACGCAAGAAATAAAAAATATAAAAATTGTATATGAATATGGTGTATCAAAGGGGGTTGAATGCCACTGATGTATGATCGAGGATTAATTCAATGGGCGTGTGCAATGTCCTGTGGGATTTATTTTCATTCTCTTGCTCTTTTTATTTGCACATGAAATTTATCATCGTGTTACCTACCTTAAATTCCTCTTTTACTCTGCACCCTTATATTCATGTAATTTAGTGACACTAAATTAACTAACAATAAATAATAATTATAAATAAATTGCATAACAATAATGTTTAATGAAAAACAAATTAATATATCTTTAATATTTTTAAAAAAAAAACATTTACATTTACGTTTCAATTTAAAAGTAATTATATTTTGTTTTGATTTTTTTTTTTTTTTGTATAATAATGACCCAATATTTTTTTCAAAATAGAAATTTTATTTTTTAAATCTTTACTTTTCTGACAATGATTTTTTTTAGTTGTAAGTTATTATTATATCCTTTTAAGATTAACAAAATCTATTTCCGGCTAGATTACAGGGTCATTTATTGTCTGGGGCGTCAGACTGTCGACTAAAAACCAACAAAAGGTAAGAAAAAAAAAAAAATGTGAGTTACGTTTTTATAAATATACGCACACACATGTTAAAAAAAAAAAATCGAAAAAAATAATCAGATAAATTTTGCGGTAAGAAAAAGAGAGATAAAGAGAGTTAAAAGTTTCTCGAATTTTACGAACCGCCTCAATTTGATAATTATATATTTTTTTACTTTTTTTGTTTCCTATTTTTTATTCTAAGCATTTTATTTTTTTAATTTATATTTCATATATACACCTATATAAAATCAAAAAACTAGATTTTCAAATAAATCAATTATTTCTAACTTGACAGGAAAATTAAATTTATATCTTTTTTTTTTAATATTATATTTCAACCGGACATACATTTTGTGGTGATTAAACAGGTTGAAACTCGGGTGGTCCATAAAAAAAATTAAAGGAAACCAAAAAAAAAATAAATAATATATAAAAAGGATGAAATACATACATAGAAAAACGGTGTTTCTGGAGGAGGATAAGCACCAAAAGAAAAAAAGAAAAAGGACTCCCGACATTTGTCTCCAAATAATTGGTCAGGATGGCAAAGCCGCGGTATCTCTCTCTACAATTATAGGTAGTAAATGTAGCCACATCCGGTAAACAAGTGATACACACACACACACACACAACCAATGTGTTTATATTTGTTCTAAGACATAATATTAATATCTACTTGTGTGAGATTGAGCCACGCACACACACACTCAAGGTGGATCGTTATACACAAAAAAGTAGGAAAAAAAAAAATCAAAAATAAATAAATAAAACAAGAAGAAATAAAGATATATATATATAAATTTTTGCCGGATGTTGTTACATGATTTGAGGGATGATAGACTGCCGCAATGCTACCTTCAATTTGGACACCCGCTAAAGACTTGGCGGCAACTGTTTGAATTCAAAAAATTGTATACAAAGAAACAAAATGTATACAGAATAAAAAAATGAGCAAAAAAAAAATTTAGAATATAACAAAATTTAAAATAAATAATAATAGTTAAAAAAAAAAAAATGATGAGACTGGGTTCTAAGCTCGTTTGTCCAGATTATTATATCCAAATGTATTTTTTTTTTTTTTAAATTTTTTATTTTTATTATTCAACATCATTGTCGTTGGTTTTTATTATTTTTTCTTTATATTTTTAATTTTTTTTTTTTAAATATTTATAATATTTACAACACGTACATAAAATCACATAGCTCGTTATACATCATACATCGGTGTAATTACCATTGATCTTAAATTTAAAATTAAATTCAATTATTTTTTATATTTTTAATATTTTTTTTTTTTGTTTTTAAAATTTTTTTTTTCACTTATATTTATTATTTTTTTTAATATTTATCATAGCAATTATTAGTGCCGTTTATAACGACAATATATATATATATAATTTTATTATTTATTTTTTATATCGTAGTGATTTTAATCTACGATTTAATGTTAATTAAATTGATAAAGTTATATTTGCTATATACAGATATGTCCTTTATTTAAAAATTTTATATTTCAATCACACTCGTCACTTGATAATCACTTTTTAAATTTTTCATACTACACTTGATTATAATTAAAAAAACAATATTTTTTTAAAGATTATTTACACAATCAGTTTATATATTTTCTTTAATTTTTTTCATGATGATTTTAATATTTCTAGTGTCGACACTAAATGTTAAAAAAAAAAAATAAATGAATTCTTAGCAAATTGGCTCGGTGAGTGGTTGAGGTGGTCCGTATGGCGATGTCCATTGACCATGGCCAAGTTGTGGTGGACCTGATTGACCCTCCATACTTGTCACTTGTGAATTACCTGGATGATTGCCTACACCACTTGGATATCCAACTTTACCAAGTGCCTCTGAATGCAACGACATCATTAATCTATTTGCTGCTTGTCTTTCAGCTTCTCTCTCTTCTGCTGTTTGACGTCTGTAAAAATAAAATAATTTCATTAAATTTTCATTCATTTTATATACTTTTTAAATTTAATAAAACTCATCAGACAAAAGGTTGATGAAAAAATGTATAAATTCATTTTTAACATTTAATAAAAATTAAAAATTTCCTGAATTAATTATCAATTAGATGAATTTTTAATTTATCAAGTGCGCATGTTTAGTTTAGCTTACGACATTTGCGCAGCTTTTGAGGCGGAGCAAAAAGAAAATTCACTGGGTTGTTTTATTTTTTTTTTATTCAACCCCAAGGAGACCTGCGTAGTCAGACATTTATTTGGCAAATCATTACACCAAACCCAAAATAACATGGAAAATAATTTTTTTTTTCAAACACATTTATATTCATCAAAACACAAAGAGCAATAAAAAAAAATTCATAAAAACAACAACAAAATTAAAGAGCTAATAAGTATTAATAATAAAAAAAAAAAGAGTTATCAATTTTTTAATAAATATTTTAATTAATTAATTAAATTGTTTATCTTAAGTTGATATATTATTATAATCATTTTTATATTAACTACTGAGAATAAATAAATAAATAAAAATAAATAAAAAACGAGCTAATCATCGTTGAAGCACTCTGACTTCATTAGGATTTAATCTTAGCTTCTGGTAATTAAATGTTTTCGATGTTGAATAACAAGACGACAGATTGCCCTCGGGCTACTACGAGGTAGTAACCTTTTTTACACTCTCTATATTTTTTTATTTATTTATTTTTGTATTTGATTCGCGGCTACCTTATATTTTTTATTTCGATACCCGACGGATCGACAAGAAAAAAAATAAAAAAAAATAAAAAAAAAAAAAGGATAAAAAATATCTATAAAATCACAGTAGCTGTATGGTTTGATGATGGATTGACCATTTCGATCATCACCAAAGGTATCAGATGAAATATTGACAGAACCAAAAAAAAAATAAAAAATCTTTTTTTAAATTTTATATCTTTTTTGTATTGACAAATTTCTAACACAAATTTTTAAGATTTTTATTAATATAATTTTTTAATTTCATTTTTAATTTTATATTTGTTATGGAAAATTATAACATTAATATTAATTATTTACTGATAAATCAAACAACAGAATAATTGACTTAAAATTAATGAAAAAAATAATATTAAAATTTTTTTTTAAGACCAGTAAGTTTGTTCAATGTTCATATATATCCTCAAAAATTATTCATAAATATTTATTTTCTTAAAAAAATTATATCCATTGCTTATTAACTCTTCCTCAACGTATATGTCCGTTTTACAATATACAGTTTCCTGTAATTTACGATGAACCGGGTAGCCAGTGTTTTTTATTTATTTAAAAAAAAAAAAAAAATTCTCATTTTTTTCTACATCTTCAGTAGAAGTTATTAAACTCATTTGGCATTCATTAAAATTGAATAAATAAAACAAAAAAAAATATGACAAATTACTTGAGTCAAATAAAAAAAGAAATCTCTTTAAAATATTTTTATGAAAAAAAGAAATTTCATTTAAAAGTTTTAATATATTTTTTTTTTGATAAATTGATGTATAAATATAATGTCACATCCCTGTCAAAATAATTAACTTGGTTGATTATTAAAAATTAATAATTTCTTTGTCGATTGGTTTATTCAGTTTGGTATTATAGTAAGCTTATAAAATTACTACACCAATTTGAATTTATACAAGCCAAAAAGCTTGATATCATTTGGTATATGAAGAATGGGGGTTGGTCCTGACTCCTGACATCGACATGCATTATCCTTATCGTTCATTTTCAATGGTACCTCATTTGTCTATTACCCACAAAAACCGTTGAATATTATTCAACTCTAATAATCAACCCTTCTAATTTATATCCCTAATCTTCAAACTAAATTTCATTTTAAATAATTAAAAAATACAAAAAAATTAAATTCAATTAAGACTAGCCTTTTTTTATTCCTTTTATTATTATTTGTGTAAATGAAAGAAATTTTAATTTAATTTTTTAATTATCGCACAAGTCTTAAACATGAAATTATTTATATATTAAATTATATTAAAAATAAAAAAAATTCTAGATATACAAAAAAAAAAATAACAAAAAAATTACACTCAAGTTTTACGAGGGTGGTTTATAAAAAATAACTAAAAAAAAAAACAAGTAAACAAGAAGAAAAGCAAACTGCAGTATAGGTTTTACATTTATAAAGTTATAAAATAAAGTGAAATGGTAAAATGAATATGTACAAGTTAAGATAGAAAATAGGGGGATTGGTGTGAATGAATGTTTAACAAGATGAGGGAGAAATTGGAAAAGGCAAGTGATATAAACCGGTAGTTGGTTGTTGGATGTATATATAAAACGAGAGAAAATCGAAGGGATTCAAAATCCGTTGAATTTAGAATGTTTGACAGTTTAAAAGCTCGAGAAAATTGTGAGATCGTGGATGGAGTCAAATGTAAGCAAGTATTTGTGATGTCAAAGAGAGAGGAGAGGGGTTGTTTTTTTTTTTTCATTTTTATTGAGAATAAGGGGATGATGTAGCTCAACAGAGAAAAATAGAGAGATAAAAAGAGAAAGAGGGAGAGGATAATATACAGGAGACAATGAGGATAAGGTGGGAGAAAGATATCCTCAGTGATATTGAGTAAACTGTGTACGATGAGATAGGGGAGCATGATGATAAAGAAAAGAGGGGTTAACTGAAAACGACTACATAATGTACAGGACAAGACTAAGCTGTTAGATGAATGAATTATTTAATGCTTTTCAAATTATCTCATTTGTATATGCATATACTATGTATGGTCATCTTTGTTTATTTTATAAATGATATATTCAATATGGATCTAATGCGCACAACAGCTACCGTCGCATTCACAATTATTTTTTATCATTTTTATTTATTTCATGTATCGATTTGTTATTTCAAGTATTTTTAGAAATAATCAATAAATAAGTAAACACACATTGTATGTTTGAATATGTGTTTTTATTTTATATTCACGTGTCAAGACATCAAGTGTCAGGTAACTTGTGTAGACAGCTTTCAAAGTCAATTGACGATAAACTAATTCTAAAAAAAAAAATAAAAAAAATAAATAAATGGAAAATGCATTTTACGGTATTACGTTGACAGTATCAAATAATCAATCGTGTTCATAAATTTGATAATACACTGATATTAATCATAAACTGTTTTATCAATTTTAATAAATAAAATATTTTCAATTTTTCAAATTGTTTTTTTTTTTTATATTTTATTTTCAATTATTAAAATTATTTAAATCACGTAATAGTTAATTTGTTAAAAAGTATTTAATATATAGATTTTTTCAAAATTCAAATAATTATTATTTTTTTTTTATTTAAACTTATTTATGTTTTTTTTTTATTGTTATTTATTTATGTTGTTTTTTTTCAGGTATTTAAAAAGTATTTTATCGTGATTTGTATCCTTATGTGCCTTTTAAAATTGAGCACCTCTCTGTCATCAGTTTTTTTTTTTTATATAGTTATGTGGATAACGGTCCCGGGGGTCGTTGTGGGGTTGCTTTTAGAGAGTCAACAGTTTTGGTGTACAGGGCATATCGTAACGATATCCTCTGGAGAATGTCGGGACGTCTCGCCGGACGGACGCGTCTCTGATATCCAGGGCTCCTCTATACAACATATATATTTTTTTTATTTTTTTATTTCTTTATCTAAATGACGTGTTTTTGAACCAGGCTTTATCTTGAAGAGGAGCCCGTTTTAATACGCATTCACTGATGGGGACACCCAATGTGCTCTCTCTAAAAATACTTTCTTTTTTTATTTTTATTTTTCAAATCATACACGGTAATCCCAAAAAAAAAAAAAAAAAAAACAACTTGCTATATTAACATACCGATATTACCAATAATAAATTTTGTTTATTTTCTAATTTATTTATCAAATTAATTTTTATTTTCACAAAGGAAATATTATTTTTGCTAGAATTTGATTTTTATAATTTTCTTTGTTGTTTTTGTGTTGGTTTTTTTTTTTGTTAAGAATAATTAAATAGACAAACCTCCATTTCGTTCTTCTATTTTGAAACCATGTTTTAACTTGTGCATCAGTCATTTTTAATGATTTAGCAAGTGCTGCTCTTTCAGCTGATGCTAAATATTTTTGTTTATGAAAACGTTTTTCAAGTTCAGCAATTTGTAATCTTGTAAAACTTGTTCGTGGTTTCTTTCGTTTTGGTGGTGTTCTATTTTGATATGGATGTCCAATTCTTCTTGGAAATGCACCTGCAACTAAACAAGATAAATATTTTAATATTAAAATAACAATTATTCACATGTAATAATAATTATTGTATAGCTTTTTATTTTATTTTTTTGTTTTTATTCAAGGGTGTTTATTGTTATGTAGATAATTTTTCATATCCATCTACCCTTTACGATCATTTTCACAACACCTTTTTCAACATAATCATCAAATGTTTCCCTTTTATCAATTTATTTTATACTCATTTTGTTCTCAACACTTACGTCACTCCCTTATTATGATGATAATCCTGTACCAACCATTATACCCATTATATTATAAAACTCATAAACTCATTTCTTTATGTACAAAGTAATTTATTCGTAATTAGTTTTCGTTAAAAGTTAATAATACCCATCGTAGACAAGCTCATAATAATATTTCCACGAATCAACAAGTCTGATAAAATAAAATATTACTTTTTATTTTATATTATTATCAATTATTTACAAAGAAAAAAAATATTTATTAATTATTAAAATACATATTTTTCTTTCTTTCTTTTAAATATCACATTTTTTTTTTCTATTTAAATTAATTAATTATTTTTAAATTAAAAAAAACAACATTATATAATATTCAATTTTTCTATTATATAGCTTTTTTGATTTTAAATATTTTTAACAAAAAAATTAATGTAAATATATTTGTTACAGTTTTTATATTATTCGTTGAATACATGGATTATTTTATTTTATTTTTTTTTTGGCTAACCATCATACATAAAGTTGGCGTGTTTCTAACGACACTCCAGCGACCAAAACACATCGAGGACATGAAAATAAAATAAATAATAATGAAAAAAAAAATATATAAAAAATAGTCAAGTTGTTCATGCAGAGGGTGGACACAATAATATACACGTATATACACCGATAAAGATAATATAATAATTTTTTTTTTGTTATTTCGCTTTGTATTTATAAAATATGAAGGATACTTCCTAGTAACGATGTACAAAGTGGTTATACATGACTCGTAAAAAAACTACTATGTTGAAAAATTACCTTATTTATTTGTTAAACTGTATATTGATAATTTTTATAATATTATCAGTTTTATAAATAATTCAATTCATTATTTAGGCTTGTTTTTTGTTACTCTGTATGAATTTAATTTGAAATTATTTATTTATTTAGTTTAAAATGAATTTATTATATTTTTAAATTTAATGAAATCTGCACGAGAATATAATATGTTATAAAAAGTCAAAAGACTTGATAAAAGATACATTTATATTGTAAGCTATTGTGGTAAAAAGGGTAGTCATAAAAACAAGATGGTTACCATTGCCGCAAAATGGCTGACATAAATAAACGAAGCGTGTCAGTGGCAAACATGTAGGTGGTTACATGTTTATATATTTTATATGTACAACACACACACACATAAAATAAATATGAGTAAAGAGAAGTTGTCGGCTTCATGGTGCCGTCGGGGCTTCCTATGACTTATATATACAAAGATAAAGTTTTGTCTCTCCAGAGTATGTATACTAAAAATTTGATACACATAAACATGAAAAACTTTGACTCATTTTGATCATATCGAAAGAAAAACAAAAAGCTTTACCCAAGATTGGATATAACAATGTAACTAATCATCTTTCTGGCGGAAAAAAGAAATAATTTTCTTATGAGATAGTTGAGACAAAAAAAAAAAGCTAACTGTGTTTATTTCGGAGAAAAATTGGCTTTATTTTATCGTTTTGATGAGGGAATAAAATTTTAAAAAATAGGGGTTTATTTTCAAGTCTGCAATTTGTATAAATATTTTATTTAACAATAAAAAAAAAATTTAATTTTTCATAGATTAAAAATTAATAAATAAATAAATTTTAAAATTTGAAATTCATATATAAATGTACAATTTTTAAAAATGAAATTTTACAAAAAATTTATAGAATTTTCAGCTTGAAATTTTTTCAGGGGGTTGAACAGTAGCTAGGGGTAGTAAAAATAAAAAAAACTGGAAAACTATATCAGAAATTTAGATCGTCAAATTATCAAAAACAACAAAATAGATTTCAAAAAAAAAAAAAGTACAAAGTAAATAAAAACTGCAAGTTATTTAACAATGTAGTTAATAATAATTTAGTAGTGTAGTTATAGAACAGCCTTGTATACAAAGAATAAAAAGAAAAAACCGCAAATAATAAAAACAAGTACAGATTCATCACGATGTTAAAAAAAAATATAAGGGAAAAATATTTTGACCTACTGAGCTTGAGACGCATAACCTTTGTCGGTTTTACTATGTCACAATATTAAGACACTATTTACCTTACAAATGAGTCAAGTTGTATGATGTTATTTATTTATATTTTTTCATTTTTTTAAATGATGTAATATTTCACTGACAAACTAGGTATCTAATCAAAATATGACAGAAGAATTAGAGAAAGTCATTATTTTGTTGCTCACGTTTGACTGTGTGCATCAAGAAGTAATAGAGATTGTGGCCTTCAAAGTAAATTGTTTTTTCTTTGTAAAAAATGTTTAAAAAATAAATAATAATTCATGACTTGTTGCATATATAAATGTACATCAAATAAAATTACATGAACATATGCAAACACAGTAGCAAAAAAATCACTTGGCCCAAGAATCATGACTCTCGTTGTCATGAATAATGAGAACAAAACAATTTAAAAAAAAAATCAACAAACAAATTATTATCATATTTTTATTCATTGATTATTTTATGATTAATAAATGAATAAATAAATATATAATTATTTTTTTAATCAATAAAATATAATTGTTATCTTGAATACTAAAATACTAAAAATTTTTTTCACACAAAAGAAATTTATATGTTTTTTAAATTGTTTATTTATTTATTTAAATGTATTATTTTTTTTTGAGGCTATCAACAAACTAGTTTATTTGCTATTAGCAAAAGATATTATAAATTTATATGTTGCATGACATGATGAACAATAATATATACAAAGTGTTGACTGTTGAGTAGGCGTAACGAGTCCCACGAGGAAAATTTTGTTGTTAATATTAATTGTCAAGCAGGATGTCATGAATTTTCCAGCCGCTTGGTTTTTCAAAACATTTGAAAATTAACAACAGTCATCATCACTATACATATTGTCAATGTAAATAATATAAATAATTTATGACTTTAATGAATAGTTTAAAAAAAAAAGCACATTGCACATTGTGTATAAATTATTGAGCATAAAAAAAAATATACTCGCGTGCAAATGTACACTATTCCATGTTTCTATTTTATTTATTTTTTATTTTCATATGTACATACCCCTGCACACGCATATATACTTAATATTATTTTCACGAAAAATTGTTAAATCGCTTTTACGATGATGCAGGTATATTAGGTACAAACATATATGTAAATTGTTTTTTTTATTTTTTTTTTTTAACTTTTTTTTACTTTGGCTATTTGTGTATGCTAAGTTGGAATAATATTGTTTTTGCTTATATAGAATGTAATTGAACCCTTAAATACATAACTGTCAGTTCTATAAGAATTACGCTTACAAGACACAAGCGATTCGTAGAAAGGCCAATTCTCTTTCAATAAAATAACATGTAAGCGACGCCATTTTGATTTTTGTTATGCTACATACATTTAACTTTTAACCATTTAATTTTTTATGAAATTAATTTTTTTATTTTTTTTTTTATTATTATTATTTTAGTTTTCTTTGTTCATGGATATTTTTTTTTTTTTATTAACATGTTTATATTATTTTTAATTGAAAATATTTTAGATAAAAAAATAAATGAGCTTTTTTTTTTTGTCTTTTATATTTTTAGTGTTTTTAATGATGGATAAATAAAAATTGGCAAGTTGAAAATTAATATTTATCATTTTAAAATAATCATTGTGATTTTTCCTTTGTTTTTTACTAGTTGTTTTTTTAAATTATTATGACAAATGATGATATTGTTCTAAAAAAATAACGGAATAAAAAAAGGAATAATTATTTGCCAAAATTTTATTATTTAAAAGTTTATTATAAAAAAAAAATGATAATAGTAGGATATTATTTATTACAAGCTTTTTATTTTATTATTTAAAATTTGTTTTTTTAGTATTTATTGTCATTATAAAAAAAAATAAAAATGAATTTATATTTGATGTAATAATGCAAATGGGTGATGGTAAAATTCAAGAGGGTTACTGATCATTTTTCAAGCTCATATATATATATTATACAAGTCGATATAAAACATGTGCCCTCTTGTTGAATATATCCAGTCTTATGTTCAACCAACCCTCAAGAAAATGTTGGATGATGCTATTCATGCACACTGGTGACTCGCACATTATCGATATTACCAAAATGTGTCAATGAAAAATCGCATTAAATAAACAAACTACACATAAAAAAATTTAATATCTATAACTATCAATTTACAATAAACAAATTAATTTAAATTTAAAAAAAAACACGTATAAAATTCTTCAAAAAAGCTCAATATTTAAAAAATATATTTAAAATTTTTTAAAAGCTCAAAAGCTGGATTTTATTTTACAAAAAAAATTAAGCATTTAAAATATTTTTTTTATCGTTATTAGAATAAAATAAATAATAGCTAAATAATTAGCTTGTTTAAAATATGAAAAATAAATTATTAATAATTATTTTTATAAACAAGATTTTCTATTAAAAATTTTCAGTTAAATTTAAAATAATAATTATTATTTCTTGTATTTAATATAAAATAGCTTATCTGATTTTCTTGGCATATAATTTTTGTATACATGTGACTAAATGACCATATACAAAATGAAAATTCAAAAGACACAATAATACCACAATCACGCGAGAAAAGACACCTTTGAAATCTGTTTACTGCGGTTTACCCATACTCGGTTTTACCAGAATTCACCACTTTTATAAATTTACTAAAAAAAAAAATCAACATGTATTTTTTTTCCACCCCATTGTTCCTTATGGTTCACCATACAGTATTTTACTAAAATTCAAAAGAATATTTATTTTTATTTAAAATTAAAATCTCACGATTTAATACATTGTTAACAATATTTTTTTTATTATATACATTAACTACTTTTCCATTATTATTTAAAAAATAAAATTTATATTTTCAATGCTTCCACATCCTGTAATTTTTTATTCAAATTTTTATTGTAATTTTTATTCATACGATTATTTTAATCACATCATACATTTATTTACATTTATTATTTAAATCAAAAAAAAAATTATTAATCAATTATCAATATATACACTCGAGAATTTAAAATTATTAAAAACTTTGGGAATTGAATTTTTTGAAAAAGAAAAAAAATATATACTGACATAAATATTATTTGGAATATATGATTTTGCGATACGATAAAATTCACAGTGACATTTTGTATTTCTCCAGGGATTTTTTCATATATATATTTGTTTTTTTTTTATGTAAAAAAATCGCAAATAGTATGCGGAAAGCCACATGGATAAATATGTTGTAAAATATAACATAAATTGACAAATGGTAAAAGTATGGACCAAAGCGATTTGAAATATATTATGTTGGGGTTAGGGTTGAAATATTTTATACCAATACTTTTCCAGGGTCATCGCTTTTTATATCCACCCAGGGGAGATTTTTTTTTGCTGTCATTTTACCGATTTATTATACAAGCACAGAATTATACTTTTTTTTTATTTTCATATATTTAAATTTGTCTACAAAAATTCAATAATATACGATTTATAAAAATAAATTTTTCAAAATCTAAATGATAACTATTTTCTTAATTAAATTACAAATCTATATTTCCATCAAATTTAAATTAAATTAAGCTTTTTTTAAATCAAATAAATAAATTAATAAATCGACATAAAAAGCTTTGCAAATTTTTATATAAAAATATATGATTTTCTTTTTTTTAATCTCATTTTAATGATAAATTTTGAGATTAATTTTGTCTTGTCTTTCAGTGGTTATTATATAGAAATATATAAATTAATTTTTGATAGTGTTGACAGACGATATACTCAGCTAATTGACTGTAGCAACATTAAAGTGAAGTCACGTTAATAATAAAGCTACCCAAGTTGTCTTGAATATCAGCATAAGCCCAAGTATATTGTCTATTATCATGAAGGGTTATTTCTTCATGTACAACATTAACGTAATATTGTATTAGTGTATCCTATATATATGAAATATTAGTTGCTTGGTATGTAAATGATGATGAACGATCACTTTGCTAAACCTTAGATAGTCTGCCACTTAAATAATCCTGCAAAATCTAAAACTTGGCTTCGCCAAAACGATCAGTCAACAGTATAATTCAACTTACAACACCCTGCCTCATTCTATGATCTATTTTTAGCATTAATTACAATCAACAACAATGTAATTATTATTAATTATTAACTAAACACTATATACTTGTTTAAATTTTAATCATTAGTAATTTACTGAATAAAAAAACTCGGTAATAAAAAAATTAATTTATCATTATTAAAACGTAAAAGTATAACTGTTTTATTTATTATTTTTTTTATTTCAAAACACATTTATTTATAATTTTATTTATCAAATAATAATAATAATAATAAATTAATTTTTTTATTGTTTTTTTTTTTAATCGAGGTTTTAAAAAAAGTTGAACAACTTTGTGCGAAGATTTTATGATGATAAATTATTATACGATGATTGATGACGACAATAAAATTGAAAATAAAATATATATTTGTTAAATAAAAAGAAAAAATTAGATATAAATAAAATGAGAAAAAAATAAAAAAATAGTCACAGAAAAATAAAGAGAATGATCATTGTAACGACGAATCATTGGTGATTCGCAGTAGCCTCAGGTAAATTGCCTTATGCTTCCGTCGGCTTTGAGAAATCAAAAAGCCACACAAGGAATACATTGTCGTAATAATATAGCTGGATATTATAAGATATACCAAGAATCACTTTCACAGAATAACGCACTAAAAAGATCCTCAATTTAACATTTTTATTGGAACAGGTAATAAAGCTACCGTTTGCTCCTCCCAATTAATATATATATAAAAAATATAAAAATAATATATAAAATTTATTATTTCATTTTAATATGTATATAATATTTTAGTCTATGATAATGATGATGATGATGATGATAATTTCTCAAGTGTGTCAGAGAAACGTATTTGAAATAAATTAGCAAAAAGAAATAAAAAAAAAAAAATATAATGTCTTTTGATTTTTATTGCTAGTATATCCGTTTTGTAGATCTATATTATAAATAATAATAATAATAAATAAATAAATAAATAAATGAAAAAAAAACAGAGGCAATATAATAAATAAATATAATAAAAGTGAGAATAATTTTCATTGACAGTTATTCTACGAAATTTATCAAGTTAAAAGTTTTTAATGTAAAAAAAAAAAGAAAAAGAATTAAGGTAAAAACGATTCATCTAGTTTTTGAGATAATATATATTGTTGGTCAGTTAAATTTATGTATTTTTGTCCGATTAGTTTGCACTCGTTCACAGACGATTACATAGTACCTTGCAAACTTCTTCCGGCAGTCCTTGCAAAGTTGGAGTTGTACTTAATACTTTATGATCGGCCATTATGGTTCTAGAAAGGCTTTGGTAAATTCAAAAGACTCAAATTGTATCTACTCGTTAAAATTCTATATATATTTTTTTTTTTGTTTTTATTCTGAGAAACAATTGAAATTGTATTACAATAATTTAACAACACTTATACGTATTATTTATATTTTTGTTATTTCAATTTGTGGTTTTGTTGTTTTCTAATAAAAATATTTCATTGATATATATTTTATGTATACAGAAAGTAAATGAATTTAATATTTTTCAATTACTTGGAATTATTAAAAATGAATAAATAAATTATTATCTTATTGATTGATAATTTTATTTATTAAAACAAAAATTAAACGAAAAAAAAAAATCAATATTAATTTTTTTATTTTTTATACACATATTTTTAATCATTTAATTTTTTTTTTTTATTTTCTTTATCTACAAAAAATATATTTTCATTTTAAATATTTGATAAAAATGTAAAAATAACAAATTGTTTTTTTATCTAAAAAATAACAATATATCATTTTGATAAATTTTTATTTAAAAAAAAAAAATAAATTATATTTAAATATTTGATAAAAATAAAGCTAAATGATTATTAATAAAAAAAAAATATAAATAATAAAAACAAGTTATTTTTATTTTAACAATTCTCAGAGTTTTAATTTTTTGTTTAATTTTTTTGTATAGAAGAAAAAAAAATAGATAAAAAAATATATGTAAAGAATGATTGAATGTTTAACTAATTGGTGTTTTGAATGTATACCTTCTAATTAATATCTACCGTGTTACTACTGTTCTACACACGATTTTTTTATTTATATTTTTTTTTATACTGTTTCTAATAGACGCATGTATATTATATTATTATTGCTACAAACAAATCATCATGTACAAGCGTGACAGCGTTCTTACTCACATTAGCACTTTCTTGCTCATCTTTTTTTTATTTTTCCATCTTTAAATTATTTTTATCCAAGTATATAATATGACCATCAACCTACCACGAATTACATACACAATTTCTCATAATAAAAAAAATAAAATTATAATTATTTATATTTATTTTAAAGCTTTATACTTGTTAGAAATAAAAAAGAAAAAAAAAAAAAAACTAATTGAAAATCATATTTGTAAAAAGGTATTTATCTAAATTAAAAAAATAAAATCTAATCAAAAAAATATGTGTCAATGACTTGTGCAAAATAGCCAATTGATATTTTAATTTTATATTATTTAAATAAATTTTTTTTACTCGAAAAAAAATACCCAACAATGAAAGAATTAAAAAAGAAAAAATTAATAGATAAATAATTGATTCTTATATTTGAAAAAAAAAAAAAAATACAGTGAATGAATAAAAAAAATTAAGTGAAAAAAATATATGGGATATACATCCGCTCTTTCAGGTGAATGTAACATGGTCAATTGGACCAAGTGATGGTCCAAAAGAATTTTTCGTATAATGTCTGACATGATATGTCTGTTTCTACTTGCGCATTTGTACAAATTTTTTTTTCTCTTCTTCTTTAAACTCATCAAAAAAAAAAAATAAGAAATAAATAAACTGCGAGTGCGAAATTTCAATACAGTCAATATAAAAATACTCATATATATAAATGAAAAGGATAGGGCATATTTCTCATCCAAAGTATGGAGTTTGTTGCAGTAGAATCTGTTTCAGGTTTTGGTCACGCGATGCCTTTTTTATTTTTATTTTTTCTCTGCTTCCCAGTACCCGGTTATCCCTGGCCTCCGGCCAACTAACTTTGCCATACACTAACACATATCAACATTAACATTTAAACCAAGTCTCAACAATATTATTTCAACTGTACATGAATTAAAATAGACACACACATACATACATTCAACTGGACAAAAAATTTTTCTTTTTTTTTGTTTATTAATTTTGTGTTTAAGGAAATAAAATTGAGAAAATAAAAAAATATAAAATACCATCATGAAAAGACTGAATTATAACATCAAAAAATTTTATTTTTTATTTTTTAACTTATGACAAGACTTTGCAATTCAACGTGGACATATGCTGATCATGCAATTCGTTAAATAACTGACATTTAGTATTTTTCTCTTTTTTTTTTTTTTGAAATAAAAATTGCCAAGAAATTAAATGCCACTAAAAACTAAGCGTGCCAAGAGATATTTTTATTTATTATTATTATTTTTCATATTTTCTTGAGATGCGTATGTATGTGTATCTACAAAGTGATGTATTTAGAGTGGATAATTTCATCGGTGCCGGAAATGAACAACGGATGCTCGAGGATACTTTGTTGTAAGAGAAAAAAAAGAAAAAAAAAAATTAGCTTGACCGTTCAAATCATAATGAGACTGATGAGAAAAAAAAATAATGCTATTCTAAAATGTTTTTTAAATACATAAATAGTTAAAGAGATGTGAAATTATATTTTTTTTTTTATTTATAAAAATTTATAGCCAACAACTGGAACAAATGTCTTCCTTACTTTGTGATAATTTTGAGTTAATAACTCGATTGAAAATTCGCATGAAATAAATAGATAAATTTTAATTTTATGAGTAAAATTTTAAAAGCCTTGTCAAATGAATATTTTTGTTAATAAAAATATAATATTTATTTGTAGTTGTAAAAAAAGTGACAGAACATTCACTTTGTGAAATTGCATAATGATAAAAACGGTAGCAAAAAATTAAATGAATAAAATTAAAAAAAAAAAAATTGATATCTAAATTATTTATTTTCAAGGAAATAAATAGTATGAAAAAAAAAAAAAATTAAACGAGTATACTTGAATGAAAATAATATTGCTAAATATTGACGTTTAAAATTTGCGATAATTAAAATCAAAGCTACCGGTTAAAATGTACACACAAACCAACTCATTGAATCACATAATTGTCGAGATTGCTTTAAATCCAACGAGTTTGTGATACTTGAAATAAATATGATTATTTTTAAAAAATTAAAATTTTACTAAGAATATTGCAGCATCATCAAACTAAAAGTGAGATCATTTAAATGATAATTCCAATTAACGAATTTATTCTGTCATTATTTATCGAACCACTTTATCGGCATGAATTAAATGTCGATCGTGCAGAAACTTGTCGCGGTAATTATCCCACCCACTTAGATAAGAACAAAAATATATATAAAAAATAAAAAAAATAAAAATTATCATTATCAAGGTACTAAAAAAATCGTGGACAAAAAAAAAACCAAAAAAAAAAAAATACAAATCTATATGCAAAAAAAGTTGAATAAATAAAAAATCTATTAAAAATAGAAAATATTGTTTAGAAAAAAAAAAAAAAAACAAATAGTTCTAATTAAATTTCAAGTGAAACTTGTAAATTGACAACGATATTTAATTATCAATCGTTAAATTACAAATACATAATTAAATAATTGAAAAAAAAATGAAAAAAAATTGGCAAAAAAAATCTAGTAAATGAATAAAAATAAAAGGTAATTAACTATATTTATTTTCTTTTTAATTATCAGTTGAATGATGGACACAAATGGACACAAATCACGTCTATTAAATGATATTTATTGTAAAGTGACAAGTCAAATTGAATTTGTCTTGTATAGATCAACACAAAGACTAAAGTTGAATCATTGTCTGACTATTCATTGAGCTACTAGTATTTTTATTTTTGCAATTTGTTGATTATTAAAATAATCATTATACATAGATGTATACATAAATTCATTTGATGAAAATGATCAATCCTCAACACTTAATAAATCATAGTTAAATAAATTAACCAAGTATAACATTCAAATATATTTTTCATAATCTATAGCGTGTTTAAATATATTTTATCCTTCCGGCAAGTAACCGAGTGTGTATATACATCTGAAGAGAATAACTATCAAGTAATAATATTTTACTTGTATTTGTAAATACGATTTAACTCACGCCATGGCAATATAATACTAGCTTTCATTATCCGCACGAAAAACACGACATCAGGGGAATTTGCTTAAGTGTACTCTAATTACGTATTTCACACTGAGGCGCGGCATCAACTCTTACACTGTGCCCTATCTTCTTTTTTGATTTTCATTCGTTTTAAATTTATATAATATAAATTCTTAAATATATGCACATGTCAGTCGAAATATTTCAAAAATAAATATCAAATTTAGCTCATTTTATTTCGAAAAAAAAACCATCATTTTCAAAAATATATTCGTCATTTATTTCATCCTCTTTTAAATAACAAAAAAAAAAAATAATTTTATTTATTTATTTTTATTTTTGTCCAAGACTTAAGGCTTGCAATAAAATCGTGTAATGTTAAAATGATAGTTGTAATGTAATTTTAAAATGAAAAATGTGTTTTCTCAGGATGAGGATATAAATGAATAATAATTATTCAATTATATTATTTATTTTAAATGTTTTTTTTTGTTTTGTATAATTATTTATTATTATTCTTACCAGCAAGACGATCTTTAAGATGTGGATGTGACTGAAGTGGATGAGCAGCAAGATTTGCTAATATACTTGCACGATGAAGACCAACAGCAGCAGCTTGTTGTTGACTATGTTGAAGTGCTTGAAGACTCCATGGTGATATTAGTCCTTGTGTTTGCATATTATTATTATTATTATTATTGCTATTATTATTATTTTGACCATTTGAATTTTGTGGTCTATGTGCTGGTACACGTATAACACTAGCACCACCAGTGTATAATAAACCAGATGCACCAGGAAATATTCTAAATGGTGATAATAAATCATTTGGATGCATTGTTGTATTATTATTTTGTCCAATTTCAGGTGTACTACCAGTATCATCATCATCATCATCTTTGTCTGATAATTTTTCTTCAATATCACCATTCCATGATCTATGTCCATCTTCAATTTGTAAATGACGATTACTACGTTCATCCCATACCCATGATGTTCTACGTTCTTTTTCACTATCTTGATCATCTGAACTTGGACTTTTATTATTTGTTATATTATGATGATTATTATCACCAAGTAAACGACTTATACTGAATGGATGACTACGTGGTGATGATGTATCATTTGTTAATGTTTTTGTATGTATTGGTGATGTTGAACAATCCGACGGTAATTCATTGTTGTGATTGTCATTTGTATTAACATAATTACGTGGTGAACAACTGCGTGAATCAAGTTCATCAACATTTATTTCCTCAGAGGGATCAACGTCACTGTCACCGTGTTCTGACATGTTGTTATTATTTTTTTTTTTTCAAATTTTTATTAATATATTTACTTTTTTTTTTGATTTTAGAACTAAATAGTATTATTGTTAGTTGTTTTATCTTTGTTTAATCAAGATTTTTTATTTTTTTATATTAATTTTAATTTTTTAATTTTGATAATTTATTTGGAAATTACGGTAAGCATACGTGGCAATGAGTAATTGTCTTTTTACGTTTATTCGCGTATCTTTGTCCTGGTTGTTCGTCGGCCATTTTATGGGCCATAAAAATTTACAGTGGTTTTTCCAGGTAAGCTGGTAAGCATTCTATACTATTACTCTTTTTTTTTTTTTTTATTTCAAGTCTTTACTCAATGTACCACCAACGTTAAAAAATAAATATATAAATATTACCTTGTTTCTTCTACCCTATTATTCAGATGATAGCTACGTTTTATTTATACTTTTTTTTTTTTTCTTGCAATTATCATACTTTCATTTATTTTTTCAAGTTGATATATAATTGACTATTTTAATTTTTTAATTTTAACACTTATAATTCACAATCACTTATCTCAAGTATACAGTAAAAAAAAAAAAAGAAACTAAACAATCTTATTAAGATGAAAAAAATTGTTATTTATATAAAAAAAAGAAAAAAATATTTACCACTTAATTATTAATAATTTCACCCATCACAATTGTTTATATATTTAAAAAAAAATAATAAAAACTGTTCAGTTTATTTTATACAAATGTATCCATCGATCAATCCATCAAGCACCTGTCACAATTTTTATAAACCATTTTAAAAATAAAACCAGTACTCAATCACAAATTAATTAAAAAAAAAAAAAAAAAATTAATCACAATTATTTGTATTCACAATATTTAATAATAAAAATATTTAATAACTGTTTATATTTTCATGTATAATTTTAATTTGTAAATAAAACAATTAATTTTTTGTTGTGGGATCTGGCTTGGCCGGTTCGTCGTGAAGAAGTGAGCTGGTTTAGCTTATTCTCACAACATAGAGCTCATCATACACCAGGTGCTATAACCCCCCACTTGAACAAAGTCCATTCGTAATCGAATGGCCCTCAACAAACCCCATCACGCCCATTTACTCTTATCAACCAATCCAGTCTTATTTTGGAACGCCCTATTTCACGTTCATTGGCTCAAATCAAATTGATACCCATTTAACATTTGTGCAAAATACTGCTGGCGATCGCTTTTTTAAAAATTTTTTTTTTTTTTATTATTTCTTGTATTATTTATTGGCTTCGTCATGTACATTTTTTTTTTCATTCTTTATCTTTCTTTATTTCTTTACAGTACCTCTTACATTTGCACAAGTATGCTCGTTTCTTTTTTTTTTTTACCAAATTACACATCTCTTTATTCTCTCGACAATTTTTTCTCTGTTTTACCGTCAAATTGTACAATCTCGTTGTCTTTATTAAAATTTTTTAATTTTTTTTATTTTCATTTAAACTCAAGGGCTTCCCCTTTCACGCTAACCACCCGCCTCGTCGTGTTTGCAATGTACCGTGGAAGCTGTGAGACTTAATTACGCCAATACTTTCAACGTAACTTTATAAATTTTATCTTTGTCTTTTTAATTTTATTTATTTTTTTCAACCAATATTTCTTATTTCTGAAACAATCATATATACTTGGGCTTTAGCATTGTATGTCTTTTATTTATTTTTTTTTACCCTGGCCAAGTTGATGGTGTGTATTTTATTTTTCAAACATAACATTCAAAAACCTGCACTTCAAGAATGAAAACAGAAAAAAAAAAATGTAAAAATTCCCTGCTTCACCTTTTAACCATTTCTTCTTTATTTTATACATATTTTTTTTCTTCAAGGTATATGTATCACCATAAGAGGCTGCTTCATGCATCTCACGTGAACAGACAACTTGAGATGCTTTAAATAATTTACAAAGTATATTTATTTTTTTAAACATTTCATGTATTTAAACATACACCCTGTTACTTTTTATACTCAGGATAGAAAGAGATTATACTTTATGATGAAAAAAAAAAAAGTAACAATTTTATTTTTTTATATTTTTCGAAGAAATTGGGATATGTGAAAAATATGATGTGAGTTGTATATATTTGACGATTGGCTGGTACTATACCGAAGGCTTGTATGTGTTATTAAAATTATATTGTAAATATATAATTTTCGTTGTAATGCATTTTGCTAAGTTGAGGTTTTTATATTATGTTTTTGTATATACCCTCTGGCAATGATGATGATGTACAGAATTTTTTTCCCTCTTCATTGAGAGAAAGAGTAAAAAAAAAAAAAACAAATTGTACAAGCAATAATACAATTGAACTCTTAAATATATTTTCTCTCTTTAATTTTTTTAGTAAATATTTTTAAACATTTTATTATTTCGTTGTAATAATAATTTTGTAGACTAGTATATATCTTGTGAATTTATCCCCGATATTTACCGCTGCGTAACGGATTGCAATTTACGATCTAAATAGATATTTACACATAATGCGCTGATGATGTCTATATGCAATTCAATTATATTAGTTTTATATTACCCTAGCAAGGTTACATTAAACAAGTGATCATTCGAGTCTAAATGTTTATTGGCTTCGATAGTTTTTCATATACACAAGTTTAATTATGAAAGTAGTTGATGAAGAGGCAGGGGGATGTTACTATAGTATACTAGAAATAATATATAACCACAATAATATTTGAATTATATAAATGCATTTTGATATAATTTTATTGGACGATAAAATCAAATGCTGCAGCAGGGCATATTGTGAATGTTTAAACTATGAAATTTCAATCAAAGAGTTGCACTTTATATATACAAGTCTGGGGGTTTTTTATTATTTAACAGAAATAAAAAAAAATTATTTCGAAATAACAAATTACCAACTTGTTTACCAACTGCGCTCATTTCATTTATTTTATTTTTTAAAATTTCAAATAATAAATTTATTTATTTTTCATTTCATGTCTTAAAATGACTTTCAAGGAGTGGTTAAATTATATTTATATATTGTTATTATTTTAAATGAGTTGAAAAATAACATCATGCTTGTTTTTTTTAATTTTTTTTTTTAATTAAAATAATTTTTTTTCTTAGCTGAGAAATATTTTATTAATTTTTCTTTTTTTATTGTATTTATATGTACGAATTTAGGGGTTGAATTTTGGGGAGTTCATGACAATCCTGTTTGAGAATAAATTTAGATGTCAAGAAGACATTGTGTCACTTTGGCATTTTCACCATTTGAGGCATTATTAATTCATCGCAGACGAAAACCCTTTTTCCCGAAAAAAAAAAAAAAGAAATGAGCATATACATATAAACGAAACTAACATCCGTCGTCCCCTCGGTACAAAGTGTCACAAAAAGCAGGAAAAAAAAAAATAGCATATACAACATTTTGAAGGATGTTGACCGGACTCAAAAAAAAAATAAATAAAAAAATGTGATGACAGAGGTTAAGTATATAAATTTTTAACTCAACTTTTGTAAAGTTTTTTTTTATTTAAAGTTGATTTGATGAAAGCACAGTATATATTTTTAATTTTTAATCAATTTATTTTTAAAATTTTTATTAGTTTTATTTATGATGTGTAATTAAAATTATATGATGATTAAGAAATTATTTTTTTTAATTATGATGATGTGATTAAATTGATTCATATTTATTATTTTTTTTTTCCCCTGATTGTTGAATATAAAAATGTCAATCTTTCTCATGAATTTTTGTTGCTGCTGACTGTGCGACACCTCATTGATCTAACAATGTGTGCCTGTATTTAATTCCCAAGTGTCGTATACTCAAGGGGAATATATTGCTGGGCGTGTGATCAAAAATCAATCCCCCTGTAATTTTTATTTTCAATTGTATATCGTTGTATATTTATTTTCCCTAGTATATATATTAATATAGTTGTATATAAAAATATAATTTGGAGGCAAGAAAAAAATTGAGGGGCATCTGGTGATCGGACGATTGGCTTGTTGTGAAATTTAATAGTCGAAAGGGGAAATAATATTGTAAAGCAAGTGAAGATAGATTGAGAATGTTCATCGTCGGGTGCCACGAGTCTCAGTTACAGGTGATTGTTTGTTCATTGTATTCATATGGATATACAAATAAATTATTCAAAATATAAATAACAATTATTATGGCTCAATATATAATCAACTTTCATCAATTAATCATCAAAGAGAATCAAATAATATTATTAATATTTTTAACTTGTTATTTTTTAATGTCTTTTATTTATAAAAAAAATTAACTAAAAAATTTTTTTTCATCAAAATTTATAATCCAAATGTAATTTAATAAATAAATTTGTGAAATATTAATTTTTAAAATTTTAAAATATTGAAAAAAATTAAAAATTTAATTTTTAATAAATTAAATTTATCAAAAATATTTTATTGATGAATTTATTTTTCGTTTGTAATTAATTTGATAAATTATTTATTATTTTTTTATATTAGAGCTTTTTATTTTTGTTTGAGCTTTGTTGCAATTTTATTTATTGTTTGAAATTAACTTGAATAATTATTTTTTTAAATTTCCATTTTTTTTTTAGTTGTTGTTGTTTAAAAAAATTTAAATATTAGTAAAATAAAACAATTGAGTTTTACAATATAGCCCTTGTAAATTAACCCACATTTCCGAGCATTTCAGAGTATATTATGTGTGAAAGTAGTGACCTCTGTGGTATATTATCGTGCGCCTTAATGCTCGAGCACTGTAAAGACTTATAAACTCATTACACATCAACCTTGGATTAATTTAAGTGTGTTCTGCATAAACACATAGTTTACCTACATACTCTCTCGGCATTTATTAATTCATTATTTCGTTGTTTTTTTTTTTTTTAAATTAAAAATTAAAAAACGAAAAACAATGATAAATATTTAGCTTTGTTTTACTGATCTGTTTTAAAAGTCTATAAGAGTATCGAACATAAAAAACAAAAAGAAATGATAAAAGAAAATATATATAAAAATAAAATTCCCTAGTGAATTTGTCGAGGTTAGGATATATATCTTTCGACAGTCTGCATCGAATAAACTCCAAGAAATCGCCAATTACATAGTGAAGCTCAGAGTGTGCCGCAGTCTCCAAGGATTGGCGTGAAAGCCAAGAAGGTAACTTTAGCTCCCACGTGGATTTCAAATCTTCTACTGCTTTATTTTTATATTTTTTTTCTTTGACTTCTTAGAACTAGAACTACCGAAGAGAAATAGAAAACAAAAAATCATATATATCGATTACTAAATTGATATTTTTTATTTTTAAATTCATAAAAATCAAAATTCCAATTTCAAATATAAATATTTTTTTCAAAAATCAAAACCAATAAATTAAACGATCTAAAAAAATATTTATCAATTATATTTTAAAATAATTCAATCGTAGAAAAATTAAAAATCGACAAATATTAAAATTAACTTTTTGCTTTTGTTAATTTATTTCTTTTTTCATTGTCAATTTGTGGTGATGATGTAAAAAAAAATCCACCGATTGAAAAGAGATTGAGAATTTTGAGATGTAAATTTTTTGATTGGTCTAGATATAATAGTTGTTGATGGAACAATGCCAGCAGGTGGCAGTATACAATTGCGCAAAGTCTCTTATTGCAAAATTTCCGACATGTAGGTAGTGTTAGCTCGGGGGTTAAACATTTATTTAGTACCCAGGGATTTTATCAAATTGAGGGTTTATCTGCACACATACACGTACATAAACATTGAGATATTGAGTAGATACATAGTCAAGTGATACATTTATATATATACCTAAAGAAATACAAAAACAACAAGAGAATAGAATGTAAGTGGTTTTGGGGGTTGGTATATTTGAAGGGGTGCGATAACTCGGTTAGCCAACCTACAACTTCCGATTTGTATTCTATTCTGTACTCCTTGAGTTTATTGCACAATGTCTATTTTATACCTCTTTATTTATTTATCTATATTTTTTTCCTATTTTTATATATACACTTGTCCCAAGTCATTTGCCAAAATATCAGTTTGTTTTTTTAATTCCTTGATATCTTATTATTGATTTTAAAAAAATTACCTTTTAAATGTTAATTTTTTTTTTTTATTTAAAATTTTTTCATTAACTAAAAAAAAAAAAAAATTACGACATTTTATTTATAATTTTTTTACTATTTTTTACTATCTTATCATCATAAAAAAATTAATAAAAAAAAGCAGCAAGTTAAAATCCGCATCTGGTATGTTTTTAATATTTTTTTTTCTCATGATTTTTTGATTGATTAACAGGCCACTGTTGGCGGTACTTGGCCAAGAGTATATAAAACTTTAGAAGATAAAAGAATATTTAATTCTCGTAGGCAGGTCTTCTACGAAGGGTGTTACACTACCCCTATATTTTTATTATTATTATATCTTTTTTTTTTTCAACTTCCTTTGGACTTTTTAACTGTTACTTTCGTCGTTTTAATTTTTTTTTTTTTGTTTCTTATTTCTTTTGGGACGACGGATAATTGCCTACACTTCTGTTCAAATTTAATTCTTCTTTTCTCTACTGAATCTTGCTTTTCGTTCTCTTCATCTTGAGGATTTTTTTTCTCTGTATATTTTTTTTTTTTCTTTTTTTTGTCTTCTGAAGAGATGATCCTACTCGTCAGTCAGACAAATTGTGGTAACTGGTAATGTTTATCAATTAACAAGAAATTTTATTTATTTTATTTTTTTCTTATTTTTCAATATAAAATTTATATCCAATCAATTGACGTCCTTGATGAAAGTAAATTTCAAATAATCATTATAAATATTAATAAGTTAAATTGACTTGTTTTGTAATATTTTTATTTAATTTTTCCTTAATTATTCTCATTATACCAATGACTTTGATATAGCAAAATAAAAAAAATAAATATATATTATAATTTAAAGTTTTCTTTTCCCCTTTTATGCATACATATATAAATGGTGTCGAGCCCAAGGCATAAATAATCAGCTCTCCCGAGTTACGACGAAATTAATCCGTCCCAGTAAATTTACAGTGGGTATATCTCACTCCATCTTACACTTTCTGACTTGCAATTCCTTTTCTCAAATAAACCGCGTGCGGCTTGGTTTAAGCTACAAGAGTTACGTCAAACCAAGAAAAAACAACTCGCATAATTAATTAACTCGTTGAGTAGAAATTATCTTGAATTATTATTTTCAACAAAAAAAAAAATAAAATATATACATTTACAATTCATTCAATTTGTTTAAATAAATATATAAATAAATATAAAAATAAATTTTTCAGTTTAAATTGATAATTTTTCTATAATTACAATTAATTTTCTAATTCAAATTTAAATTTTTTTGCTTAATTTTGAGAATAAGATAGTTTGTTAGTGACGCGTGCGTTGTTTATGAAGATTGGAGGATCAAAAAAAAATATATTTGATATGGACCATGTGATGTAATAAAGAGAAGGGCAAAAAATTTTACAAGAGGGGTATTTTCTCGATTTAATAGAAATACAATAGAGCTCGATGTGCAGTCCCATGGGGGGTAGGCATGCTTTCCCCTGGATGGCACTTCGATGCCAACAAATAAATCAAACACCAATACGCTAAGTGGTTATGCCCGACGTTAACCAGACATCCTATACTCACTTACACAATAGTTTTATTGAAAATAACTTGGGGATTTTTGTGTGAGTTTGTTTTATTCGCAAGTGTTTTTGTTTTTTTTTTTTTTTTCAAGAGATACGCTGTGTGCGTGATTAAATTCGATTTAATTTCTACTGCACCCCTCCTAGAGTGTCCTTTTTTTTTTTTCTCTTCTACCCTCAGCTCTCGTTTTCTGTTTTCACCAATTTTGTTGGTTTTTTTATTTTTATTATCTTCTGGTTCCACTTGCTAGCATATACATTGCTCCTCTGGGATACCAAGTGGTCTTTTTAATTTTCAACATATTGGCCTATCTTAAATTTAAGGCAATCTTTATTTATTTATTTATTTTATCTCTCGCATATAGTTATCGAGAATTTTGAAGGATATAAAAAAAAGAATATTGTTGGATTGAGAATTGAAATCACTTTGAAACACACTGACCGAGGGAAAGAAAAAAAAATAAATAAAAAAAGTTTAACAATGCAAAAGATTGGGGCAAGTTATTTTATTTTTTTTTTGTTATTTTTTGGCTATTGTTTTAATAATAGATGAATGTGCCAACGATTTTTTACTGGTTTTCTGCGATTTTTATTTTCCAGACAATTGTTTTGCTTAGATGTGGCTTTTTCAAAAAATAAACTAAAATGTCTGTAGGGATTGCCCGATTCAACGTTATCATAAATTATTTACAAAATAAAAATAAAAAAAAAAATACACTTTGACTTTATACTTTTTCTATTCTTTTTCATTTTCATTCTCCCTTAAACTTTTGAATTTGACATTTGAGAAACGACTCTTCACTCAAATTATCACAATGTCACTCGACAGTACAATGAAAAAAATGACACAAGTCAATTTTTATACCTTAAAAAATAAATTGTAAATCAAAAACTTTTTAAAATATATTAAAAATAAAATATATATTCTATTATAGACACCCTTGTGTACATATATATTCAAAATATAAAGGTATAAAATAGTCGGCCATGTTTTCATTACAACAAGAATTGTACCGCACTTGATCATAATGTCTTCCACTCACTTTACTGAAAGCAGTGATATTTCAACTTGTTCCAACTATAATTTTATTTCTTCCTATCTGTTTTACTCTTCCAGTTGATTCAATTTTTTATTTATTCATTTATATTCTCATACAATAAATTATCCATATTATATTCATAATCAAATTTTCTTTTTAAATTATCAAAAATATTTCATAAATATAATTTTTTCATTAAGTTACAAAACAATACAAAAAAAAAATATATCTTATTGAGCACACTAAAACTTTGCCAATTGTCTCAAAAGCTCCAAACCACCCCTAACCAATAATGACATATTAAATATTAATCAACAAAAGATTTGGAATTTTTTATTATTTTACGATTTACGTGACCAGAAACCAAAATGGCGTTCAAACAAACAAAAATGAACAAAGAAAAATAAAAAAATAAAAAAAAAGCTCTTTTTCAGAAGGAAAGTAAAATACACGTGAGTGTGTTATATATTGTTACGTAATTAAGGCCAACCCCAAAATACAATTGCCACCCTTATTGTCCACATGTATACATAGAAATTGTATTATATTATTTTCCACCCTCAAATATACAAAACACATATATTAGCGGTTTTTATATACAGGTGAAATTTCACAACATTAATTTATTCCACAATGATTATTATTGATGCTATTATTATTATCATTGTATATAACACTGTATATAGTTGACTAAAATTTACCAGCGATAATTGCATTTTCTAGAATCAATTAGACACATGCCATTAATTTTATAAATAATTAATTTATCCATGAGCACAAGTGTATACATACACCAAGCTATTTAACTCGATAAAATTTATTTTTAAATATTCTAATAAATTATTTTAACACTTGATTTATATACACATTTATTTGAATTATCTAATAAAAAAATATTGAATTTAATAAATGATAATTCAATTGATAAATTTTAATCAATTTTAAGTAGTTTTTCTTTTAACATAAAGCGCTATATTAATTATTAATAGATGAATTTAAATTTTACAAATAATTTCTTGGAAAAATAGAGGGTTTTTTTCAATTTTTTTTGATTAATAATATTTGTTTATTTAATTTAAAGGAGGTGATTTATTTTAGCTTATATTTTGTGGTTTATTAATGATTTATTCAAGAGGCAATGCTGACGAGTCATTCGTATTAGGTTAACAGTGTCGCCAAAGACTTGAACTAAATTATTCAATGAACTTTGTTCTCATCGATTGTTTAACGTGGATGATGTATACCTCACGAAAAAAAAAATATATATTGACATGAATTAAATAAATAAATTTCGTAGATATTGTGGGTAATTTGAGGGTGGTTTTATCATACGTTTGTTATTTATTTATAATTTTTTTTGTGATAAAAAAAATGGAGAGTAGTTAATTTGTTCAGGGTGGATATCAAGGGTTGATTATTGTTTTTTAAATGAATATGTATTATCAATGGTTTGAATGGATATTTTAACATAATCGTCCTTGAACGAAAAACGCGTTAGAATAATGCGCACAAGAAATATCGAGCTAGAAACTCATTAAGTCTTGCTCCGCCTTCGCTGTTGAGCACAACGTTGGCCAATAGGATACAACTTGAATCGAAATCGCGCGCCTCTTTCAACAACACTTTAATCCTCAGCTCTTTTGCGAATATATATGTGTATATATATAAGTAAAAATATACCGTATTATTTACCTCATAAGTCTTGTACGTGATTTTAAAACATACGATTTGAATCTTCAGTTAATTAGTTTGTAAAATAAATATATATACAAGTCGAGAGAAATATATAATATAATAAACATTTTTTTTTTTTTTGAATAATTTGAATTATGTTTTAGTGGCATGTTAATTTTTCATTTTGTCAGATTTAATTTTATATTATTTATTATGTTCATAATAATTTTTAAAATTATTTTTTTTAATATTTTTGATTTTTTAAGGTTTAGTATTTTTTTTTTTTTTTACCAACCGGATATTTAATTTTAATTTTTTTAATTAAATATATCAATTTTTAATTAAGGATATCCTCTTATTTAAATGAGAAATATTATTGATTAAAATATATTTTGAATAAATATAAATTTAAAAAAATAAAAAATTTAATTTAAAATATTATAAAAATTTATATTTAATTTAATTTTTTTTTTTATCATTTGATTAATAAATTATTTATCATTTTTTTTATTCATAAATTTCATCAATTTTTTTTTATGTATGATTATAAATTTTTATTTCGAAAAAAATAATGTATTAAATTTTCTAAATTAATAAAATAAATATTAAATTCAATTTTTAGTAATTATTCATTTTTTTTTCAATTATAAAATTAAATTTTAAATTTAATTTTTTATTATAATACTTACTTGGAAGTTAATATTTTTTTTAAATACTATTTAAATAGCTGTAATATTTCCATTTCTTGAAAATTATTATTTTAACGGATTTTCCAAGAAAAAAATAAATTTTGCTATTTGTAAGGTTATTTTTGTCGATCATATAAATGGCAAAATTTAAGGAAACTATTTTCCCATGTCATGTGATCCGTTGTTTCCAAGTACAATTACTTTCCTTAACTTGGAAAAATATTAGCACATAAAAAAAAATAAATAAAAAAAATTGCTTTTTGTTTTTTAATGACGCTATTGAGTTTTTCGATGGCAATATCATGAAAATATATATAAGTAAAAGAAATTTAAAGACTTAAATTTTGCATTCACAATATACATTATAAAATATATTTACCGTATTTATTATTTATATACATTTATTTATATTCACATCAAAGAAAATCGATTCAAAGAATTTATATTGAATTGCCAAGTTGAGTGGTTGAAATATATAAAGTATAAACTGACTATTGACCATATACAAACAAATAAAATATATAAAAAATAAAACACAAACCATCGACTTGAACGAACATAAATCAATCACTTACAAAAAAATTATTACAATTTAATTGAAAATGTTTTTACTCAAAATTTAATTACGATAATTTGGAAAATTGGTGAAAACATCAAATGAAAAATAATAAATCAATTTTCGACAATGTTAATTTTAGAAATCCTTGTAAATTATAGAACCAATCGGTAAAACTGTCAAAAAACTCCCCAGTAAACTCAGTAAAACTCAATAAACATGATTTTTCAATTTATTGTTAATTACATCCGTTTGCAACTTCAAATATCAAAAATTCATTACAAAAATTTATTTTCAAATTTACAAATTATTCATACGATAAATTTCGAGAATAATAAAATACCATGGACCAATAAATAAACAATTTAAATAAATAAGTAATCCAACATAAACTCTTAATAAAAAAACAAAAAAAAAAATGAAAAAAAAAAAAGTTAATATCTCAAATGAAAATCATTGTATAAAACAAAAAAAAATGGATCAATTTTTTTTCCTTTTTAATCTTTAAATATGTAAATATATGCAGTATTTATTTGGCTGTAAATTATACGCGACCAATTCAAAAAACTATAACAAAAAAAAAACTAAATAAATAATAATTTTGCCAGAATTATTATTTAAATTGTGCACTGATGTCGACAGTGGGTGGAGAGGAAAAAAAATTATAAATAAATAAATAAATACCTATATATATATGGAAACATGTAAGAAAAAAAGAGAGAAAAAGAGAGATAAAAAAAAGAGAGAAAGAGAGAGGAGGGAAGAGAGGGTAATCGTTGTTGTAAATGAAATAATATGAAACGGGGCGAGGCTCGATATACGAATATAATCGTATACTTGAGTATATATTTTTCCAGCTATTTTATGATGGGGTTTCAAATAAACTCTTGGTACATACACAAACATATATAATACATATACATACAATATATGCTATTTCAATTGTAATGACTGGCTCGGTTAACTCTGCGAAAAGTAATAAGCCTCCAACGCTTTTTATATAATTTCTCATATTCATTCTCGAGGCAAACGAGATTCTACTTTTTTAAATAATTATTTTTATTATTAATATTGCATTTTTTTTTTATTTTAAATAACAATTATTTATTATCATTATAATGCATATATATATGTGATTATGATTATTTTATTACAATTTGAGTTTAAATTGAAAAAAAAAAAGCTGTATATCAGTTATCAAAATTTTTGAAATATATATAGGTAATTTGTATGTAATGGATATATGTGGCTGATGTTGATATGAATCTAGACTAATAAACCGACATTGTATACGTAATTTTAAACTCATTTGTAGATAGGACCGCCCAAGTGAGCAACAAGCTACCACAAATTCAACCAGGTGCATTAACCATGAATCAAACAAAGACGTCAACAATATCTTCAAAAAAAAATATAATGAAAAATTAGAAAAAAAAAGGGTGGAGCAAACACACGTGCGTTCAATGACAAATTAGTTATACATATGTTTTTTTTTTTTTTTTAAATTATATATATTTAAAGGATAAAAAAAAAATGGAACAAAAAATTGTGACTTTGATGTAATATTCATCTAATTACAACGGTATTCAAAAAAAGTGTCGTATCACCTATTTTGAATTTTTTTAAACAATTTTTATTATTTTTTTATTGTACTCTTACTTTTGGTGGATATATTTATATTACTTTTTTTACCTTACAATGTAGCTGTGAGACTTGAATATCGTAAGTGGCTGGAACGACAATCGTTCTCCATAAGTACGGGTTCGATGAACATGCTTGTACTCGTGAAAGGCGGTAACAACAAAGACTAAAAAATCATTCTAAAATACTGTGTATCGAGCGTGAATTTTTGCGATTATATTATTTCGATTTCATATAGTTTATTCGAACATAAGCGGTATATTTTTTTTTTTATTAAAAATTCAAGCAAATTGATCTGACTCGAATAAACTAAAATGTTATTATTTTACTATTATCATTATTATTATAATATTCTTTTACTTTCGTCTCATCTTTGATGCCCTTTCAATAAAAAATATATCAATAATAAATCACCAATTGCAATTCATGAAGTTAATATAAAATAAATTAAATGAAACAAAAAAAAATTCAACATCCAGAGAATGTTGATTGTTTTTTTTTTTTCTGCATGGAAATATATATAGCTATTGAAAATTTGTCAACTGAAAATTATCGATAAAAAGTATCGGTAAACAAGCACGTAAATTGCATATATAAAAGTGATGCAAATAAATCGTTGAATAAATAAAAAATGGATAAAAAAAACCACAAACTATCAGATGTGAATGTCACTCGTTGACCTGTCAATAATACTGGATAACTGGAGGTAAATTTTTTCACTGAATAATTTATTATTAATTTCCGTTTCAAATAAATTCCATCAGTTATATTAAATTGTACAAATTTTGTAAAGTTAATGTATCAATTATTTTTAATTTTACTTTTGTTTCATTTGTTATTTATATATTTTTTTTTTTTCGCTCATTTGTATTATTTTTTTTTAACAAGAGTAATTTTGAAATTAAAATAAAAAAAAAATCCCAAATAAAGACGTTATCCGGTGAGTAAAATACTATATCAGATGGAAAGCCTGAGAAACAAAAAAAAAGTAAGAATAAAAAAAAAAAAGAATACAGAATAATAGAGACACTTCCCATTTCCTGAAAATTATGACAGATGTCTTGTAATCACAAAAATAGATGTACTATTTAAAAAACGTTTTTCTTGTATACCCTTGCAATCTGTTCATAGATACGTATATATTTATTTGTCTTGAATTATTTCGATTATTATATAGCAAAGGGAATAAGGGATACATATAACCATCTTTAATTGTCATGTTGAGACCGCACGAAAAACAATATCCTGTCTGACAAACCGTATATATCTACGAGTGCATATTATGGGGTCACAATATATATTTTTTTTTTTTAAATCTCAATTTACCACTGGGGGGAAACGTTTAACTTTTAAGCTTAAATTTTCGGTTATTCTAAAACCACGGATCCGTTTTGATGGCGGTGAGTTGTAACCGTTGATGCCAAAGTGAAAGAAAGAGGGTTGGCAAAATGTTTAAGTTAAAATCAAAATACATAAAAAAATAAAAAAGAAGAAGAAACAACGAACAGCCAAAAAATCAAAGAATAAAAAATGAAAAAAAATTTAGCAAAAGAAAAAAAAAAATAAAAAACGTATTTAAAAGCCAAAAAGAAAGGGCAAAGAAACGAACGAACAAAAAAAAAAAATAAAAATCTGCAAAAAAGGGAGGAATCAACGTAGAGACGAAATCGTGGAACATTCGTATCTTCTGAAATTGCCCGGCCATTAGCTATAGTTATTACGTTCATCGTTTTTTTCAAGCCAGCCTCCGCGAACTCAACGTTTCAACGGCCATCTTGGATTATGGAATTGAGATAAATAAAATGCAAAAGATGCATATATGTGCATTCACACAATACACACACATCCACCAAAATATTAGCTCATTTTTATTTTCATAAATATATTTCTAGCGATGGAACCACTTGCAGTTGAGTGATATCCATATCATTGATTAGTTGATAAAATTTTTGATATGAAAATTGAAAAATGAAGCTGAAAAATTGATGAATGCATAAAGAATCTTCATGTCCAAATAAGGATTCAAATTTACGAAACAGACAGCAAAGAATAAATACAAAAAAATAAAATAAAAAAATATATTTATAAAATGTTTATCGGCATTCTTTTTGTTGTGGCGAATTGGCAATGATAGAGAGAATTCTCGAGGCATGTATTATTAGTCATTACCCCTCTTGACTATTTTATTTTTTCTCTCCAACAATCGTAATATTTTAAATCATTCAATTCTCATCCTCACATGATCACTATCGATAATCATTTGTTTTGACTTTTGACCTATTGGCTCTTCTATGACCGCAATCAAAACGTATAAATATTGTCCAAGCCTTATTATTCCTTAGCCCTTCAAACACTGATACACCTCTCATTTAGAATTATTATTATTGTTGATTATTTTATTTTTTTCCTTTTTCCATTATCCACATCATCTTTCTACAGCATCCAAGGACCATTATCATTTATCTTTCAAGCATATAATTCGTAAACCTACTGCCATTTATGGAATTATTATCAAAAGTTTTTATCCATTATCGACATAATGTATCATCAAGCTGTGCCTGAGATAATCGTTAAAGTTTATAAAAGGCGTGTTACAGTATTACAGATATACATTATGTTTTTTTTTTTCTTATTCTATTCTATCCATCCAATAACTATAAAGGTTAACAAATGCAAAAAGTATCTATCGTTCGAAGATCTTGGGAATTTTTTTCTACAGTGTTTAAAAAAAAAAAAAAGGTCCATGATCATTATAAAAATGTAATTGTTCAATGTTTTTTTCGTTTTATTTTTATCGTTACTTTGATGTATAGATATTGTTTCAATTAAACAAAGCAACGGTATTATTAAACGACGCGTGTTGTGTATCGGTAAATGAAGAATATATATGCGATACTTGAAACCTTAAATTAATGACTGTTTAAATCGTTGTTTTGTCGATTGAAAAAAAATACCCGATCAGAAAAAGACTGTGAGATGAAAGGTGCAGGAGTATATTCTGTTGAGAGCGTTCTGGTGTTGTTTGCAATCGGGTGCATAAAGTGTCTGCATAAAGCAAGGTTCTGCATCAGCCACATTTGAAAGAACCCGGCAAATGGTTATAGGTGGTAAAAGAAAAAATAAAAAAATAAAAATTAACACAACAGAAAGAGACGAAAATAAATAAAAGAAAAGGTTAAAATCTACTTGATCAGGTACGAGACAGAAGAGGATTTTGTGTGCTCGATGAGATTCTAGTCCGGTTTGCAACAAGAAGTCTTATCTTAAAAGAGTCAGCTTGCGGCTCTGCAGCGTTTTAATTCGAATAAATTTCAGTTGACGAAGAGGTGGCCTTTTAACATTCCAACGATAACAGATACTTGATCTTCCGAATTGTCGTTTTAGAGCCGCACGAACGAACACAAGAGAGCAAAGTGTTTAACTATACTTTGTTTGAAAAAAAAATAAAAAAAATATACATATTTATATGTAAACCCCGCAAATACACACAATCTCCAAGTGTCATTACGTTTTAATATATTTTTTTTTTTTACAAGGTGGTTCATAAATAACTTATGTTTTATGTATAGCGAAATCAAGCCTTTATGTATTAATATTTATCAACTAATGAAGATTCCATAAAATCTAATGGATGCAATAAAAAACTCTCCAAGCACTTTGAATAATTGCTTTGAATTTCGTTCGTTGTAAAGTGTTGAATTATTTTTTTTTTCTTCGTTTACATATTTATAAGTTGAAATAATAATATTGATTTTTAATTTTTTCATTTTGATTATTTTTATGAAATAAATTAAAATATTTTAATCAATTTTCTAAATGAAATTAATATTAAGAAACTGTTGATAAATGTAAATACCTTTATTATCTGCAGTCGGTTATAGGAATCTTTTTTGCTTTACTTAGATCATTTATTGACTCATGATAAAGAAGGAGCACTGAACTGCCAGTTGATTCCAAGTCGATAAGCTGGAAATTTCTTTGATCAATTGTCGGTTGCTTTATGGAGTGTTGGACAAGCTGAAAAATAATGATATTATCAACAACTGGTATGTTAAATTGAGCACAGTATATTTGTAAATATAAATCAAAATTATTTATTATGTAAAAAAAATTTAAAACGTCTCATTAGTGTCATGTTTTAAACGAATAACTGGCATTAAGTAAAAATCATATTTCTTAATCATATGTAATTGAAGAGTTATTGCGACAATGTTGGTGGTCAAAAAAGATGCCAGACCACACGCGTACAACCGTTAATTAAATACATGTCATGTATTTACATTGTCAAATATTAAAATTTTGATTAATAGTGCAGTAATAAATTCAAACTCGGACTGTACTTAATAATTGAAGCCTTAAGGTTTTAAATTTTCATAATTTTAAGTCGTAAAGGTATATATAAAATAATAATAATAATAAATAAATTAACAGAGTGTATATTTTAATTTAAAATTGTATATTTAAGAAAATAAAATAATCAAGTAAAACAAAAATTTGAGAAAAAAAATGAGATTGATTAATTCAATTTGCAGTTAAATTTCTAAATTACAAAAATCAAGTCATAAAGTACCGAAAGTTGAGATTCTTGGAGAAGTATATACCCTCATTGTCAGTATTCTTGATTTTACAGAAAGAAGAACTATTAGTCACGCGAAATCGTCCATTGCGTCTGAACATACGAGAGACACATGTCGTCGTCGATGTAAACTATCACGACTCAAAATAGAAAAAGAAGATATGGATGGTAACTGTTGAAGGGAAATGACTTAAGTATATTCTTTTTTACTAAACCGCCCACTTAATTAAATCAACATTAGCCGGTATGTGCTTACCGTTCTAGTAAAAACAAAAAAGGAGGAAGTTGATCTGCGAATTTCATCCCCTTAAAAAAAGCAAAAAACCATTTTGTCAAAAGACAGAATCTTATTCTTTTGCATTTCCTGTATTAATTGTGCCAAAAAAAAAAACCTAAAATACTATTATTTTAATTGTCTAAATATTTATTTGAATATAAAATTATTTGGCAATATTTCATTTAATTTATTACAGCACTTAAATCCATAAATATAATGAAAAAAAAAATAATAATTAAATGTTTAAAATAATATAAATTAAATATTATAATAATTTCCTGAATTATAAATTGATAATTTTAAGACATTTATCAGGTAGTCAAGTTCTGTTGGCAGATCAAAGTACTTATATCTTGTTGCACTGACTTGAGGGTCATAACTACATGGTCTTTGCAGATATCTCCTTAATGCGAGTAATGAACTAATGACTTTAAAGTACTATAAATAGCATAGTCTGTTGGTTGTTGCACGAGTGCACGCTAGCCAATTAAATACCACACAAAACATTCATACATGTACATTTATATATTTAACACATGTACACGCAGGCACAAGTGTCGTCCCGCGGGTATTTATTTCGCGTTAGTATTATGTGCGTAAGAAAATTAAGTAGCGAGATTTAGAAACGACAGGTGCCGCCCTCAACATTCTTCTCTCTCTCTCTCTCTCTCTCTCTCTCTCTCTTAGTTTTGTCATATACATAAATACATTTAATTTTCACGTTATATCTCAAACAACAACACTTTTGACACGCTCATTTAACAATGCCACCCATTGTTTATAATATATATTGTTATTTTTATATGAAAATAAAAATATAAATAAATAACAAGAATAAATAAATAAATTTTCCGTATCAAAGTATATTTAACCGCCTTTCGTTTGAAGATATATAATTTACTTAAAATCATCACACTTCCAAGTAATTATCCAAATTCAGTGAGTCCATCATGTAGTTTACATACAATGCTTCATTTTGAAAGGAAAAAAAATATAAATAAATATTTAAAATTAAGAAACAACGCAACGCGCAATATCTTAAAGGTAAAAATTTTATATACAAGTATACGATATATTACAAAAATTGACATGGCTTTTATGTATTCCCATCAAAGGTTTTTCTTTGTAGTCTGGCTATATCTGATATTTATTTTTATTGTTTTTTTTTTTTTTTTTTTTGTCGGTAGAAAATAAAAAGATGGCGTTGATAAAATACACATATACATGATAAATTAAAGGGAGATTGAGAAAGTGAGTATAGACCCTTGTGTAGTTATAAGGTTTTATCGAAAATAAAAAAATTAAATTACCGCCTACAAGTACGTACTTAGCAAGTGCTTAGTTGAAGCAACCGAGCGTAGCTCCTTTGCAAAAAAGCGACGTGTCTTCGACGTCTATAACTATCGCCTTGATGTATACTTGTTCTACGTTTTTTTTTTTTTTTTATTGTGATTGTTACTAAGCGACGCAAAATATACACGTGCATGTCTTGAGTCTTCCTGTATTGCTCCTGTTTTCTTGTCATTTTATTTCATCATTCTGCAATGAGCACTTGATTGCAGGTATTTAAAAAACATTCACATTATAAATTGACAGAATTATTATTTTTATTTCATATCAATTCTCAATATCATATTTTAATTTGATATTTAGAAGCAATCCCAGGTAGAAATAAGAGTCAATTTTTTGACTTCTCTTATCAAATTAACATGTAAAGTCAAAAAGTGACCTCAAATTGACTCTAATTTCTACCGGGGATATAAAAAAGAATTTAAATTTATTTAATTTGTTCTTTTCAATATATAAATAAATATATTTTAGATATATTTATATGCAAATTTTTAATTTGATGTTCATTTACCATGCACATGAATTTCTAGCAACATATTATTGTGATCCAATCGATCCATCATGCAAAGGATAAAATAAAAAATACACAAGAAAAAAAATAATACCAACAAGATAGGGTTAAATAATAATTTAACAATGTGAAAGGGTCTGGATGAAAAAAAAAACATATCAATATAAAATTCGTAAAAAAAATAAAAGTATATTTTTGGTTTTTTATTCATGAACAGAGAACAGCATGTCAATGATTTATCATCTTATTAAATATGTAGAAATATATAAAATAAAAATTGCACTCAACCATCAGAAATTGAAGACTCGAGTATATATTTTATTTTTTATTTTTATCACATTAGTAAAATAATATAAATTTTGAATATTTTTAACCCGTATGTATATATGTATTATATATTAAATAAATTTTCAGTTTATAAATATATTGCCCTGAGGTTTTGACGTAAAATGTCCATTGGAAAATAAAACGAGAGCTTTCCACACCCGTCGAGTCAGTTAGTGATAAACATGAACATCTCATATACATATGGAAAAAAATAAAAATATAAAAAAATATTAAACAAAAAGTGTATTGCTGTTTGAATATATATGCAGGAGACCACAAACCTTGCGGCCAAGAGTGAGTTGAACTAGCAATTCTCATGGATGAGATAGAATGAGTTTTAAAAAATAAAAATGAGAAAGAAAACTTGATACATTATCTCTCTGGGTAGCTCAAAACAGTAGTGACAGCTATGCCAAGGCAATAATCGTAAAAAAGCCAGCTCATTTTATCGTCGTGTCGGGTCGCTCAAGCGCAGGTCCCGCACAAATACATGCATTTATAAATAATGCCCCATAGGTGTACCAATTTACAATGTATCATACATATACCTCAAACATTATACATTACTTTGTCGTCAATTTTTTTTTTTAAATTACTAACCAACAATATAAAATCTTAACCACTGATAATAATATTATGCCAAGTGGATTTTTTTTTTTTTTTAAATTTCTTCTTATATTTTTTTAAATTTTTTCCATTTGTTTTTATATTTATTATTGTAATTTTATATATACTCAATAAAACAGATATTTAAATTTAAAAATAAGGAAGTCATTGTGTACAAAGTTAATGCAATTTTTTATTATCGTTAAAGCTTGAAAAAAAATTGTTTAAAGTCATCGAAACTTATTTTTGTTTACAGTAAAAATTACTATCATTTATATTGAGATTAATAAAAAAAAAATTTGAATTTATATATAATGGATAGTTTGTATTATATTCATAATGTTGAGGATGAAAAAAAAAAATGTTTTATATGAAAATTATGTTATATATTCCCATGGGGCACTAAAACAAGAGTTAAAAAATCTTATGGTTAAAATAGCAGTCGTTTTGTTCGTAAGAGAGGCAGCCAACCTATCAACATTAAATTTATATTTATTGTTATTATTATAATATATATAATACAGAGACAGTAAAGATATCACATGGCATAAATAAATCATAAATCATGACGTGTCATAAATGTCAAAAAATAGCGAGACAGTTTCGAGCGTGAACGATCTCAGTACAATAGCTTATGGGCCCATCACACTTGAAGATATTATTATTATTATTGTTAATGTTGTTATTTTTTTTTTAATTTTTTTTTTAGAATACAAAATTGTGTATGTTGTAATAATACCACAGCAAATAATTCGTTTCGGTAGCTTGAACTGCATACAGACATATTCATCATTTGCCATTTTCATATTCATAAGACAATTGACAAAAAATTATTGAATATATTTGTGTAATTCACAAAAAATTGAATGAAAAAAAACGACATTTGAGTTGATGAAATAATTGCAAGACATAATTTATTGTAAATCTAAAAAAAAAATATTAAAACTAATATGCTATTACTATGCTATTAATACTTGAAAATAAAAAAAATATTAGTCTATGTATTTTTAATATTTATATAAATTTCCAAAAATAGAAAAATATATTTTTAATTAAAAAAAAAAAGAAAAAATATACAGATTATCACATAAAAATAGTATAGGATGTAAGAAAATTATGAAATAAATTTTTTATATTGTTTTTTTTTTTTTGTTGTTATTAATGTATTCAGTGAAAACAGACGTATCCGGTCAGACTTATTAATCATGAAACTCACAAATGAGGCACTCTCTTTATCACCTATAACCCCTAATTAGTTACACAATATGATGTTTTTATTTCGATCAGTATATTTAAAAAAATAAAAAAATAAATAAAGTATACCTAAATATTAACGTAAAACCATATAATTTATACTAATTATTTTTTTATATTTTTCATTTGTAAATGATCAGTAAAAAATTATAAAACAATGGGTTTATGATTGATAAATATATAGGCTAATTGATGATACTGATAAACAAGACGTCAGGTCAATTGGACCCCTGTCGAGAGAGGAAGATAGAGAGACAGAGAGAAAAGAAAAATAAAGGCAGTGTTAGATTTGTACATTTCGATAGCGGTGGTGGAATTGATCGATTGTATATTTGCAAATCATTCCCCGTTCCAATTAGCAATCACAAAAGCTTATACCCGATTGGATAATTAGCAAATTTTATTATTATATATATACTTGATTTTATTTTTTCTTTTTTCCCAGACAATATTCTCACAGACACTTCTTAATTTTGTCCTCATCATACGGACTATAAATATTTTTTCAATGGCTTTCTTTTCATATATCTCATTTCTTTATTTATCATTTAGTTTTTATACTCACCCTTTTTTTTTTTTATTATTATTATTATTCTTCTTCTTTTTCTTCATCATTTTCATCATGATGTTTTATTTCTTTCTTTATTTTTTACCAGGATAGAAGTCCTTAATAATTGTAATTGGACACGGCTCGGCAGCTTCACCTACAGCATAGCCTCTCGCTGCCCACTTTACAATACACTTTGTCCATCTGCCTTTTAAGGAGTGAAAAAATGAAAAAAGTAGGCGTGGTTATGGGTAGATCAAAGAATATATACCGCGACTGGACTAACTTGTACATGCTGATGATGCAAGTGGGTATATCCCCGCAACTTTACTCGTGAAATGAAAGAAGAAGTGTAAGATTGTATTAATATGTGTATGTACTTTATTTTTATTGTTTTATATATATGTATGTATAAGATATAACGCGGGGCTACTCGCGGACTGGCACGCTACAATGACCAGGGCAGAGGGAAGAAAGAAGGGGATCAGTTTATGCAACGGGGTATGCTTGATCGCGCCTACGCGGCCTTCCAGAGTCGCGCCCCCTTTTCTACATACTATCCCCAAGACAAAAAAAAATAAAAAAATAAAGGATATATTGAAATATTATTTCTGCACTAGTTACCCTGAGGGTTGATTCTATTTTTTTTTCTTTACACCCATTTTTTATTATTGTTATTAATATGAAAATAATTTTCCTCGTTTTTTTTTATTTTTTTTTTTAATATTTTCACTTTATATATAATAAATTTTCAACAATACAACAATGTACTTTTATTGAGCTCATTTTGTATATTAAACATATGATAATTTACAATTGATCTGGATAAAAAATTTGACGTAATATGGGTTAATATAATTACTTTCACAAAACATACGTTTTCAGGATGTGGTATTGTCAAAATTACTAGTTTTATGGTTAAATGTTATTCTTGGAATCGGAGTTGTATTTGTATGTAAAAATGGCTATTGATATATTTATACATTTGAATGAAAATGAAATAAATAAAAGAAGAAAAAAAACAGACCGCAAAAAATTGTCGATAGTTTATTTGGTTGAATGGATTCTATTGTTGGAAAGGAGTGTGTTTATTTTCTCTTCGTGGTTTTTATTATTTATTTTTTTTTTTTTTTGTTATATGGAGTATTTTATTTTTTGTGTTTTTGGTAGGTTTAAATTTGATGAGTATATTAACTTGAAATTTATAAAATAATATTATTTTTTTTTTTTAAATATTATTTGTAATGACGAGAGAATTATTTTAGGAGCTTTAATTGGAAGAGATACTTGAAAGCTCGAGTATTGTATAAAATTTCTGTCAATTATTTATGAAGATTGTGCAATATTGGAAACAATCGAGGGCTAAAAAACTTTATATTCTATTTTAGTAGACTGTCATTATAAGTATAACCTTTGAGTTTAAAAAATATCAAATGAAATTTAGTATGTAAAAAAAATTGAAACATCAAAATAAAAAAAAAATAAAACTGTCATGCAAAAGTTTTAAATTGCACTGAAAAAAAAAAAAAAGAAACAATTCAATACTATATGAAATATAAATTTTACACGACTGCATATACAAAGCATTGTTCATAAAAAATTGTAAAATAAAAAAAAACTTTTTTAAAACTAACTCTAATGGTTGTTTTAAATAAAGAAAAAAAAAAAAAAACTTTTAATATTAAATTATTGTGTCATTTGAATAAAAGTTTTCATAAAAGTTTTTATTTTTGTTAATGTTGGTTTTATTTGTTGTGTTTGTTTTAAACTTTTTAAAATGATGATAGGTTTGTAAAAGTACAAGGTATATTGAAACAACATCGAGTGATGATGCCAACATGAAATTACCCAGAGGGTCAAATCTCATTTGCCATTCTGTAAGCTTGTGCATATATATATTGATCCCTTATTTTTCTTACAAATTGAAATTCCAATCTAAAAGAAAAAAAAAATAAAATAAAAAAAGAAAATCCAACTTATTTTTTGTATAGCTAATTTAAATTTAAATGATGACAACTATTTTTTTTTTATTTTTATTTTCAATTATTTTAAAACGAAATAGAAAAAATACTAAATGTTATACAATTTTATTTTTTTCTCAGTAAACCATAAAAACGTTTCAACTCTAAATTGCATAGACATAGATATATAATATCTCAGATATTGAATGTCGTGACAGGAATCAGTAAAATTTCAAGTGCAAATAGAATTCAAACTTAAACCAAATTACTGTTCATCAATTTTATATTTTTTATTTTATACAAATGCAAAACAAATGAAACAAAAAAAAATTGATAAACTGACGATGGGCGTTTCACAGAGAATATTATACCACAAGGGTATATCAAAATTTCTCAATATATTCCAAACAAAAATAAAAAAAAATTCATTATTGACATGAAAGTGTAACATCTGGTCTAATAGCAATTTCGTGCATAACCAAATATCAAGACGAACAAGTGGATACATAAAACAAAAGTGTATATTATTTTGCCTGACGTTCAAATTTAATATATAATCAGGGTAATTGCCAGACAATCTAATAGTATTATTTATTTTTTTTTTTACGAAATATGAATAGTTTATTTTTAAATTCAAAAAGCATCAAATTAACCTAAAATAATAATATAATTACAATAATGATAAAACAATAGTCATAAAAAATAAAAATAGATTAATTTTTCGAATCGTCATTCAGCACAGTTATAATTTAAATTTATTATATGCGGGATCAGTTGGAAGATATCAATTAGATAAATATATTTCACATGAAGCGCGCATGAATATAACATAAAGTGAAATTTAAATTTTCATTTATTAAAGCTAACCACAACTTCCAGGTAATTAAAACGATAGATGACGAAGATCTTTCTCTCTCGACAAAGGTCAAGCACGATTTGACTGATGGTAAGTTAATTTTTTATTTTTATTTTATTGTTATTTTAAAAATAACAAAGTATATATATTTTTTAGATGAAGAAATGCTAAAATAATATTTATATATAAATTAAAGTGATGAGAAAAATGAAAAATTGCTTGTACGATGATGTGAATTCAAGGCAATCAACGAAATACCGTAACTTGCAATGAACTTATTATCCATTTGCCACTATGAATTCCGCTTTAACGCCATCAAGTTTATAAACCTATCTACTATTATAAAACACACCGCCTATTTCACCATGTAAATTGTCCGAGATTTAAGCGAGATGCTATATAATATCCAATTTCTAATGATGAAAAATGCATTTTTTTTTTTTATTATTTTTCATCAAAGCTGGGTTTCCCATCAACGTTGCAATTAAACGAAAAAATTAAGATATTAATTTATTCTCTCATCTATACCCGTTGTTAATTTCATTATGGATTAATATGCATTTAAAAAATATACAATGGAAAATATAGAAATTTCTTTTATTATGGTTTTTGTTTAAACGTGTCAACATGGATTTAATTTTTTATAAAAATTTAAATTAAATATCGTGATGAAATTTTCTTGGACAAATTAGAATTTTTTTTTTTTCATTTTGTTCTCATTAAAAATACAATGGTTTGATAATTATCATAAAAAAAAAAAAAAAAGTGTTTTATGAATTTTTTAAAAATCATTGTCAAGTTGGGGTTTTTTAAATTTAATTAATTTTTTAGATGAAAATTTATTAGCTGTGTTACAGTTTAATTAAACTTTTACATAATTTTTTTTTTTAAATTAAATTTTTAAAATATTTTAGGATGTTTATTTATTATTTACTTGTTTATAAAATTTTAATTTTTTTGAATTCAAATAATGATATTCGCAGTAGATGGATTTCATAAAATTGATTGAGAATTTTGTTAATGTTTTATCAATAATTAATTCCTTCAGTCAATTAATTCAAATTTTTTATAATTTATTAACTGTTAAATGGTTAATTATAATTTTCTAAATTATTCAATTAATAATAGCTATTATTCAAATAATTAAATTACAATAAAATAAAAATTTTATTGAGAGAATTTTCATTTGTTAATATTCAATTATTAAATAATTATTTTATTAACTGTTAAAAAGCTTATCGTAATTTTCCCAATTACTTCATTGAAGATTATTATCATTTAAACTACAATAAAAATTTAATGGAGATTTTTTTTTCATCATTATAGTACTTGATGCAACAAAATAGATATCTATTAATTTTTTAGTTATAAAAACTTATAGAAAATAGATGATTTTAATTTTTAAAAATATAATAATGTTTTTATTTTTTTTCTACAAGGTTGATGTACTTAATTATTCTAATGGTAGTTATATACCAACCTGACATATGAAAATACGATCAATATAATAGAATCACAAAAAAAAAAAAAATTATAAAAATAAAATACATTGATGCGGTTAAAAAGCTAATTATTATATTGGATATAATTTAAAATAAATATGACTGTATATGAGGTATGCATATAATACTATAAACTGAATATAGCCTACAGGATATTTCTCAGCGTGACGTGAAATTAAGAATTACACAAGCAATTACCGAGTGGCGCGCCCGCCGTGTGCCTCGTGGTGTATCATCTTCCAATTATCTGCTCGCTTTGCTCGATGACTTCGTTCAGAAACTTCACATCACAATTGGTGATCGCCACTTACACGGAAATTGCACTTATACAAAATCAACTACGTACAAAAAAAATCCAAATAACATAAACAAAAAAAAATAAATAATTTTACTTTATTCGCATTTATTTTAAATCGTTTTATTTGTTGTCATTATTTTAATAAAAAAAAAATAAAATAAATGTATGCAATTTAAATGAAAGTAATTATAAAGCAAAATAATATATTTTTTTTTTATTTATTAATTAATTTTGTTGTTGTTAATGATTGTATAATACAAAAAAAAAATTTCAATTTATATATTTTATTTATAATGAAAAAATAAATAAAATGCAGTAGCAGCAAGTCAACTTTATTTTGATGAATGTCATGATTGAGGATATGAGTACATGTGCGGTTTGTGATGAAAGCAAGAAACTAGATATATCAAAGTGTTTTAGCTTCGGTAGTTGATACACTCAACTACATAATACGTATTTACAAAAAATAAAAAAAAATAGAAAAAAATACATATGAGGTTCTTTGCTGGAGGGGATTATTCCTGAGGTTGCATATAAAAAAATTAAAAATATTTATAAAAAGAGAGATGGGAAAGCAAAAAATGTTTTTTTTTTTTTTTTTTTTTAAAAAAAAGTAACTTCTCCCACCAATGTATCAAGAGAGTGTGCCTGTAGGTAGAACATCAAAGGAAACCGACTCGTTCGCAAGGTGAAGAACCGGCCATCTCTGGGCCACACACGAATTGCTTTTATAAACTAACTTTATGTCCCGTTTCATATATATATTTTATACTCATATTGTATATGCGCTTATACAGAATAATTCTATTTATTTTTATATATTTTTTCTTATCTCAAATGCATATGCAATACTTGTTATTTATAAATTTTCAAATTTTAAAATTTCACTATTAAAACAACGACAATCAAATTAATAATAATTAATTAATTAATAAATAAATAAAATACAAAATAATATCAAGCTAAATAATTATAAAAACATGTAGTTAAAAAAAAAAAATTTATATATAAAAACAATCATCAACGCATCATCATAAAGTAGGCATATACAAAATTAAATCGACTCATGTGTTCACCCAATGAATTACGATTTACGTCGTCATGGTTATCAAAAAAAAAAAAACTTTCATTGCTCTTTTACGATTAAATTATCAAGCTATATTAACCAAAGAAACTATAAATTATTAACTAGCTGATCGATGGAAAAATTACTTGAGAAAGTTAACAACAACATATTAATAAAAAAAAAAATAGAAAATATAAAAATGATTAAAAATTATGAATAGTAACGGTATGACCAATAAATTACAATCGTGTACACGCAGTTAATATATTACACTAAGATGAGATGAGAATAAATGAAAAAAATAAATAAAACTGTATTAAAATGATGTGTGCAGAGTGTATATACACATATAAATAAATAAAATGTGTATGTGTGATTCTGTCATCGAGTGCTCACGCTCACTTCGTGTCTGACAACAATATCAAGTCATCAAGCATCCATTCATGATGGGACAGGGGTAAACTGGGAATCATAAAGAAAATAATAAAATATGTATATTCAAAAATGCCACATTGGGTCAGTTTATACATGCATTTGTACATTGCGTGACGAATTTTACACGAGGAGCACGTCACCCGTCGCTTGAATAGGCCACAGGGAATAGACACAAAAAAATAAAAAATATATTTATTATCAAGTCAAGAGAGTATTTTATATGGACAAACAAGAAGAGGCCCAGTTTTCTAGGCTTTTATAATTTACTTTTTTATATATATAGTATTGAAATATTATGATGATGATGATGATGATGATGAGACGATCATTCTCGCGACGATCGTTAAGGATGACTTTTTAGCGTGGCTAATCGACTTCTGGGGCGCGATGCCCACGAGCCCTCAATATATAATACACACCGTGGATGAGAAATTGATGAAAGCCAAAAAAAAATATATATATGGGAAATATCTTTGCCAAATAATACACTCGTATATATATAATGAATGAAAAATCTTTGCCTTCGTCACACCCTCAAAATTTTTGTGTCAGTTTATGCTATGTGTATCACCTTTGTGTGTGAAAAGAACCCTCAAGAACAGATCGTTTATTTTATTCTTTTTTTTAGATTTTTTTTTTAGGTTTTTATTTTATTGACTCTCAGACAACAATGAAACTTGTAATTGACTTTAAATCAACTGCTCTTTTGAAGAGCTACTGAAAAAGTTACGGTACAATAATTTGATTGACTTTTTTTTTTTTTTTTTTTCTGATTTTATATATTTATAGGAAGGTTTTTTTTTTTTATATTATTATTTCGAGTTAAATACTAACAAATGACTTTTCATTATTTTTAAATTATTTTTTTTTTTTTATCGTTTAATTATGTATAGTTATATTATAATAAAATTTAATTCGAAAAACATTGATATCCCTGATTTTAAAATCAATTAATTTGCATGGAAAATATATTATTTTTCAGCTGACAAATACTTGCAATAATTAAGTTGCCAAAGCTTTAACTTAAAATTCCAAAAAAAAACAAGAAAAAAAAAACAGACAACTCAATTATTTTTCATTTTCAAAAATTAATTAAAATATTGTTAAACAAATGAGCAATTGAAAAATAAAAAATATCAATTTAATCAAGCCAATAAATAAAAAACTCAAATTAATTATAAAACCTTTTACTACTTTAACAATTGAAAAAGAAAAAAAATTAAAAAAACTACTCCAAAAATCTCCAAATTTTATATAGGTATATATATTTTTATCATAATGATTATCATCATCATCATGATTTTAATACTACATTATTAATAATGCATGTTGTAGCATCATCATACTACTGCATGCAGTATATAATAATAAATAAAAATAAATAAAAATAAATATCCATATACGAACATGACGTGATGACACCGCGCCTTATATACAAATGATCAAAAGACCATAATATGGGTTAATAAATTAGCATGATAATGCAAAGGCCCTCGAGTGCCATGTATTGTATTAAATAAATGTACACATTCAAATTACATATTGTTCAAGTACACATGTACATCACCAACATGCCCAAGTGTATGTTCAATTTAATCATGTGTGTGTAATGCTACCCCATAAGTTATATCTTACAGTTGTTTTCGTTGTCGTGATGCTTTATACTCTCTCAAATTTTATTGTTAAATTACAACAACAAAAATTAATAACAAATATCAATAATCAAAAAAAAAAACAACCGGAATATCTTGTCATTATCCTTCCGGCTAATAAAAATAAATAATCATGATTTTTTTTTTTCAGGTCCCTTTTTGTATATCTGACTTTCACATATTTATAATAGACTAATCCTTTGGATGAATTAAGTCTATTCAGCACATCATTGTGATTTATGCTAACAAACTATTTATAATCATCAAAAATATTTATTTTTATTTTTTTTTAAATATCTATTTGTAATAATTTATAAAAAACGGTAGCTAATATTTTTCATTCAAATTTATTAATAGATTATTCAGAAAAAAAAAAAAAAATGACAAAGCTTTTCAAAAATTCATTCAAATTTATAATTTAAAATATGTATAATTTAATTTTTAATAATTTATGTTATAAAGCTTTTTTTTTGTTGAATAATATATAAATGAAAATATGGTTTTTTTTTTTTTTAAATATATAATATTATTTGTATTTATTTATTTATTTGGGGTGCGAAAATATAAATGAAAATATAATTTACGTCAGTCACTTTGTGAAAATGATAGTGGTAAAATTGAAAATATGACAGAATGACTTTTTAAATTTTTATAAATATTATATATTTAGCGACATATTTGTTTATGAATAATAAAACATTGTCCTTGGTTTTTTATATTGTGAAAAGTATTATAAAATGAAAAATTAAATAAAAAAGTAAATGGAAAATATGGTCGGGGGAATAACAGAAGGAAAGAGAGGGTGGTCGACGAATCGTATCGATGTCTTTGGGGTAATATTTAAACTCAATTACTGTCTACTCGTGGCCCCGTCGACCAGACCATGTTATATATCCACAAATGTACATTTTGTAAAAGATATTTTTATTTATATATTTGTGTGAATGTGTGAGTTGAAATTACCCTCAACCACCATTATTTTTACCAATAAATTCGTGACGAATAAAATTAATATGTAAGCAATATTCAAAGAGATCATTTAGCGTTTACAAATCCATGTTACATTTAAATTTACAAACTTTATTTTTAAAAATACTTTTTCAGTGTAAAAAAAGTTATGAAGAGGGGACTTAATCATATGGTCTTTTTGCTTAGCGTGTTTAGCACATTTGTTGTATTGTTAAATGATGGTTTTTTTTTACTCCAAATTGTATTTTATTTTTATACTGGAGACTAGTTAAATGACATGCGTAATATTTTTCATTTGAATAACTGATTGAACATTTTTTGAATGAAAAAAAATCCAAATTATGAGGAAAAACTTGTGTAATTTTTATTTTTTTATCAAATTATGAAAAATAAAAATTTACTCGGTCTTTATTGCAATTGTCATTAATATTTTTTTGAATATACATAATTTATTTAAAAAAAAAAAAAAAACATTTATGCGTGATTCATGATAAACTTTGTCACAAAAGTCACTCTTCCCTGAAATTTTTATTTTTGTAAATCATGCGTTTGTCACTTACCCGGTACGATATAAATATATTATTTGAAAAAAAAAAAAAAAACCACCGTGCCTCTATTAAATTATAAATAATTAATATAAAAATTTCAAAAATCTACAGGTACCCCACAAAAAAGTTGCGTGAATCTGCACGCAACATTGTAAACTACATCACAGTATAAATTCGTAACCAATAATTTATCAATTTTTTTTGTTATTTTACACTACTATTTATTATTTTAATAAAAAAAAAAAAATTTCTTTTTCAATGAATAATACTTTGGAATATACGTTGTTACAATTTAGGGTCAATACAGCGATAATAAAATTAGCCATATCTCAAAAATAAAAAAAAAAAATAAAAGTAAAAAGCATGTGTGACCACCTGGCAAAATATTATGTAACCTATCATTTACGTGACCTGGGAATTACAAATTTTCGCAATCCAAGTGAACAATGACATATGAAATAAAATGAGGGTTCAAAAAAGGATGATACCTTGATGAAATAATGAGTATATTAACAAGACGAATATTTTTTTTCTTCATTAAAAAAAAAAAATAATAAAAATAAAAATATCTATAGTATACTGAAAATAATTTACACAACAAAAACAAATGTCTGTAGTATTTTATTTTATTATTTTTAAATATTAAAAAATAATATTTAAATGTGAACATGATGGTTTTACTGAGGTCTTTGGCTTTGGGTATCGCGAATCGATCGGAGCCACGTTGGTGGTCGCGCACAAATGGGCGGCCACAAAGTATCTTCTCCATGGTTTTCACGATTCACAATTTTGCAGCTGGTATACACAACTTGTAACCAGTAACAAAACTATCTAGAAATTTTTTTTTATCTTTTCATTGTTTAATAAATATAAAATAAATAAATGAATATGAAAAAAATAACTTGCAAGTCTTGTGGATAGTTCATGTGGGGAGGACAATAGACTGGCGTGTCTAATATTTATACACATTGGATCTATTCTGCTAGTAATGGATCCAATGCTCGGATGCAGTGATGGCCAGACAAATAAACTCTTGACAATATGTACAAGGCTCATATAATATAGATGTTTTTATATACTCGAAAATTTATATGTCATTGGCTAGAAATTTTTGGCCTGTGACAACAATACCCACTCACTTCCTAATTTTGTACAGATTTTTGGAAAATATTTTTTTTCTATTATATTTTTATGTGCGTGACATATTTTCATTCGTTTTGGATCATCAACAGCTTGCATATATTTTTAACTGAAAATATGAATGACTAGTTGATTGAGACTTTATTCAATTTTTCAGTTGGAAATTTTTGTATTTTATTTTTTTTCTTCTTGATATTTTATTATATAGAATTTTTTTAAATGCAATTTTTTTTTTGTTTTGTTTTTTATTTAGGGATAGATTAAATTAGAGACTAATTCAAGTCAAATTATTTACATCTATCATTCAATTATGTATTGAATGGAAAATAAAAAAAAATTTAATTTAAAAGTGTTTTTTGTGTTTATTTTTTTAACCTGATTTATTTGGTGGAAAAAAAATCTATAAAGTATCAATTTATCACTGGAGGAGAGTCTCTCTAGTCAGACAGTAATTCAATGTTCAGTCGGGTTGGATTAATTCCAGTCGATGAAGCACCAATCGGATATTTCACCGGAGGGTTGACATAGTGAATTTGTTGGAGAGATAGTGAGGGTGGTGTGAAACAAGAATTTTCTGAACCCTCTTATCCCAATGTCAACTGGGACTAGATTATTATTTTATTTTTGTTTTTTTATTTGATAACCGTCATGGCAAATAGCTTGTATTTTGCATATCACAAAAAAATTAATTAGAATATTTTGAATAAATATTTATATAAAAAAACTAAATATATACCCAGGTGGTAATTATTGTCCATCTATTTAACAATCAATTTTGGTTTGATGATAAAAATCAAATCATCATTCGAAATAATTTGATAGAAATATTTCAAACAATTTAAGAGCTCAAAATAGATGAAAAAAAAAATTACTAAAAAATAGAAAATTCTACAAAATAGTTGAGTCAAATCATAAAAAAATTAATCGACATATAAATCTATCTAACAACAATTAATTTGACTCGTAAATTTGTGATTTTTCATTGTTCCAAGCCTTCCGACGTCGAATCAATTTTAAACCTTCACTTGAATAATTTCTAATTGACTATAAACATATAAATTCTAAAATTGAAAAAAAAGCGTTTATTGATTGAAAAATAAATCAACAATTGTTTATAAAGTTCTGTTTAAATAATAATTTATAATTGTACAATGTTTATAAATACTTTTAAATAATTATTGTAATAAAAAATTAATTTTAAATATATTCAGTAGTCATAATTCTTTTAAGTCAGACAATTTTATTGCCCACAACAGTTTTATAAAATAAAACAAAAAAAAAAAAAAAAAATTATATCCAGGGTTATTATTCTGGCGAACAAGGCTATAATATGCAAAGTTTCTCATATCATATTTATATACAAGCGCTTCATGGAACTGTATCGCGTTATAGGTTGAGCTTTATGGCATCGAATAAAATTCAAAATAATCAAAAAAAAAAAAAAAGATATGATTACCTATGCTTTTCTTTTCATGAAGCACAGACAATGGTAGAATTGAACAAAGACTTTGAATGCTCGCAGGTCAATGCTTTATATATACACAGTATTTTAATATAAAGAAACAATACTAAAATTAACTTTATCGACATTTCGGTTACACTTATATGTGTACAAGAACAAAGACATCTTGAAGAAATGCATTTTTATTTCTTTTTATTTGCAAAATTATATATCGTTTGGATAGTTTGTCAGCCCCTCGACAAATCGATTAAAATTTTATATATTTTTATTGTAAATCAAGTTCATTTTTGATCATCAAAGACTTTTTTTTTTTTTCATTCTTGTTAATCATCACACCCCCCAATCAAATTTGACACTTATTTTGTATTATTTTTTTCTCATTCAAAATATATTTATATACATTGTAGAAGAGGCACTTGAAAAATTCTATATATAAAAGTCAACAATGAAAAAATAGTTTGTTCGATTAGTTGTGGACCATTTGATCGAAGCACATTGCTTATTGTCGAAGTTGTGAAAAATCCATTTGGGTATTGTCCCACGCACTTTGGTGGGCCTTTCAAATGTGTGTATAAAAAAAAAGAAATAAAAAAAAAAGAATGATTGTGTGCGGGCCCGCAACAGAAAAATTCATCGCGCACAAAGGAAACCGACATCAAAACTTATTGACTTCGAACCAAAGCACCGTGTCTTTATCATATTCGTCTTATGAGTTTCTATATATGAAGGAAGTTAACTAGACTTTAATATAGACCGGGAAAATAAAATATAAAAAATATTCTATATATAAACTTATGTATACCGGAAAAAGAAAGACTTTCTATCAATATTAAATAAATTAGAAAAAAAAAATGGGTATATATATTTTGAGTTTAAAAGTTCTGAGATTATAGCTATACATCGCACCTTTGGGGTGAAAATTGACTGGTCATCATCATCATTACCATCATCATCATCATCGACGCGCCCACGATGAGGTAAATAATCGATTTTGCGTTGAGAGTTTGAGACCGCCAACGATGCTGATACTTAACTCACGGAAATGAACCGCCCTTCATTTCCAGTGAAACAAAAGTTATAAAAATTTTGAAGTTTCATTTGAAATATATTTTCAATCATTAAAATATATATACCAACAATTTTAATTATATTTGTTTTCATATTATAACAGTATTATTAAAATAATTTTTCTATTTTTTTTATTTTTTAAATATTGATTAGATATTTATTGTCATTGTTTTGACTTTTGAGGTGTCATCAATGATGTTGTCGTGCATCATCATCATTGAAAAAGTATAAGTACTAAATATAAATAAAATTTTCTCGAGGGAGGTCTGGTGGAAAATACGAAAAATCACAGAAACATAAATTGCTCGTTGTAGAAAGAGAGCTAAATCAAATTGGAGGCGGGAAAATATTTAGCCAATGAGAAACATCAAGAGGCGGAGTTACCTTGAGATTCACGTTCACTCAGTGATTCTCCCCTAAAGCTCTTTTAGCAAATTGAGAATTCATATGTATGGGTGTATTCATATGTATGAGAGAGAAAGAACGAGACTTGAAGCTGTCAAGGCTCGTAAGCAAAAGCCAAAAGAGGGTTAAACTTACACAAGGGATGCCATGGAAACGAGGGAATTTAATTTTTGATATATCAAATTTTTTTTGTTAACACATTGTCAAAAAAATTGTATGGCTCTTTTTTTTAAAAAATTCTAAAATTAATTTTTAGTTAAAGGGTTATACAAATAAACCTTGAAATTATGTTTTTTTTTTTTCATTTTAAATTAATGTTTTGTTTAATTTATTTTGTCAAATTATGTCATGGTAATTTTTTTTTTATCAAAAAATTACGACAAAAAAAAAATTAATTTCTATGTAATAGTTTATTTTTTAAATAAATGTCATAATAATTTTTAACGATAAATTAATTAAATTTATAAAATTTTATCAATTAAAATTCACCAAATCAATAGAAAAAATTAATTCAGTTGACAAATTATTATTCTTTGAACCAAAAATTTTAAAAGATTTTTAATTTTCCAATTTTATTGTATTAAAATTGAAGAAAAAAAAAATTATAATATTCACTTTTAATGGATATTAATGAAAATAAACATAAGTAAATTTAAAATATATAAACAAAATTTAATAATAAATAAAATAATAAATAACTTAATTAATATCAATATGTAATAATTATTGTTACAAAACTGTATATCAGCATACCCTGTTGAGTACCTGGAGTAATCTGTTGGGACTGTGAATAAATAAATAAATAAATAAAAAATAAAAATATTTATAAATATAAATAATTAATACTTGATTAAGATCAGTGACTTTGACTGCATCAATAGATAAACTGATGACCACCTATCATGTGTCATATGATCAAAAAACCAACCCCCAAAATTTGACAAGTTTCTAGGATTTATAAAACCACTTGAACAAAGCCATAACTATTATTTAGTCTACACAATAATCATACATACTTAATACTCTTTTATTATAACATTTTTTTATGCTTTTTTTTTCATCCTCAACATTATTTACACACACACTCATCGAAACACACATGTACACAATCACTGAAATTCAAGATAGTGGGTCTTTGCGTGACGCGTTCTCGTCAATTATGGATAAATATACACATGTACCGAGTGCCTTTTATACAATGTTCAAGACGAATGAAATAAAAAAATAAAAAAAAAATTACGATAAGGAGAGTATGCATTAAATATAAGTGTGCGTATTAAATACATGGGACAGCAGTAATGCAGTATGCAGTATACCAAGTCATTAGCTGAATCATTAGCAAGCCGTCATCAACTTTATACACACTTTCATACATAAAACTATATCTGGATTACGTAATATCCGACAATTGTAAGTAAGGCCAATTATATTCATCGACTGAGCTCTTTGATCATAGCTACATTTAATAGTTTTTTATTTATTTTTTTTTTTCATATAGAAAGTTCATTGTGTCGTTGTTAATATTTTTTATAAATATCATTTAAAATATTCTATTTATATGCACGTATAAATTACACATCTAAATACAAAGCAAATATATATTAATTTTTTTTTTTTTTTATCTTGTTCTACTTATGTCATTTTATAATTCAAAAAAAAATAAATAAATACACAATCACACCTAATAATAAATTATTAGAAATTTTTTATATAAAACGTCATCAATTGTGAGTTTCTCTTGAATTTAAATTTACCATTTAATACTTTGAATTATATTTTACATTTAAACATTAAAATAAAATTTAAAACAAGCCAAAAAAAAAACAATTTTTGTGCTTTTTTAATTGTGAAATATAATTAAGAAAAAAAAAAAAATTATAAACTGATTGGTGGGTTAGTTTATCTGTTCATTCAACACATATGTAGATGATTTTTACATATATTATTTAGAGTCATCAAATTTGATATTTACAAGGTTTATATATGTATGTTTCATTTGAAAAACCAAAAAAAAAAAAAAATATATATATCAGCTGAGAAAGATGCTAAACGGCAAGCACTGTTAAGATCAAAGAGAAGCCGACGAATTCAGTGGCTGGGGTATCATAATAATTTGCTTGAAAAGAATGAGAAAGATACGATTAATATTAAGGTAGAAAAAGTGAGATAAATATAAAATCTTTGTATTAGGATAGAGAATGCCGACGGGTGGCATTAAAAAACTACGATCTCCATCGCGCTAAATTGAAGCTAAAAGGACTCTAAAATGAAGAGAAAAAAAAAATATATATAAAAAATAAATAATAAAAAGTATTATATTATTTTTTATATTTTATGCGGATCTTCTTTGGCTATTGCTGTTGCAATCACGTCACAGGTACAACTAATTCTCATTCTCATCTTTCATCACAATAACATTCCCAGAGGGCTCACACCTTTATGATAAATCTTTGAATATATATAATTCAACAAATGCCATTTAAACCAAGAATGTATCATCAACATTCATATTATTTTTTTTTTTTTTCATTTTTTATGCTTAATTCACTTGTCATTCAAGCAATCGCATTTCAAATATTAAATCATCTATGGAGGTCTAGTTATATGTACATTAAATTTACAAAATATAATATACACAAAATTTTTTTTAGACCTTTTTATTCTCTTAAAATTATAATAAAAATATAAAATAACATAAAAATTGAATTAGCGATACGAAAACTCGGCAATTTTAATCAAAAGAATATTTTTTAACCAAATATATATAAAAAAAAAAAAATGTGGTAATAAAGCTTAAAGTGATTGTAAAGGTCCTGAATTTTATGTCTTTTACAAATTTCTTTTTTTTTTGATTTTGTTGCCTTCTGAATCCACAAAATCATCTGGTCTATATAGTGTGGCATAAATTGGTTTTTGCTTAAAAGTTGGGTATAGATGTTAAGTACATCTCGTAAAAATTCCATTGAACCAGCCTCATTTTGCGAGTGTTTGTACTGGTTGTTTGATTGTATAACAGGCGGAGCTTGATTATAAAGACTCCACCTTTTATACAAGCGCAACCCACATTTATAACTTTGATGTATACCGTCAGGTGTCCCCCTCTTTTACGATATACCATTTATTTACCACCGTCAAAAGGCTATAGCTTGGATGAACGAGGGTAGGCGTTTGCACTGACTGGAAACGAGAGATCGGTTCAAACCGTTTTTAGTCACTGTCTAAGACTGGTGTGTTTCTCTCTGTTACGTCAACATTTTATACATTTAATACCGGCTCAATATTTTATCTCAATTGTCATCGAGTTTTTCTATTTTTTTTTTTTTTTATAAATAATAATATAAAGTTTATTTTTCAAATTTTAAAATAACAAATACAAGTGATTTCTATACGAGAGGATATATATTTAATCAAGTGAAGTTGAAGGACATCAATTGTGTCTAATAATTGTGAAAATTAAAAAAAAAAAAAAAACCAGGATATTCATTATTAATTATTAGTTTTATGACAATTTTTTTTTATGTCTAATTAATTGGCGTTTAATCATGAAACACGGTGTTGTAATAATTTAATTTAATTTTTATTTATTTATGATTTATATTAACAAGTGAAAAAAAAAAAAATTGTTAATGTGTTTAGTATATAATGTGGGTATACCGGTTTTTCCATATGGATCAATAGTGTTAAATTGAAAAAAGTGTTTACTCGATAATTACATCTAGACTAAGTTAATAATATAAATTTATAAAAAAAAAAAAAGCATAAACAATGCATATAGAATAATCAAGCGACGGTATTTTAATCCAGTTGAAAAAATAAATAAATTAAAGAAAAATAAAAAAAAAATATCTATATGACACTTGTGAGTATAAGTAATATTTATAATCAATTACCAGAATTTGGTATTGGTATGTGTACAACTGAAATGACTGAAGGCTATACAATGTCACCATCAACAGCCTCATCAAGTGGTACAATTATTGGCTGTATTGGATCACCATCAATACGTATGACACCATCAAGAAATTCACCAGGTCGTGCACGTGAAACACGTGATGACAATGACGATGATGATGATGATGATGGTGAAATATCAGTTGGTTGTCCAAGTCCATTACCACTTGTTGTCTCAACTAGTCCTCAACAAATTAATCATAGTAATAATAATAATAGCAGTACTAATAATAATAATAATAATAACATTAATAATAATAGTATAAATAATGGTGAAAATAATGATGATGATGAAGATGAGGAAGATGACGTTGACGATGATGAAAGAATTTGTTTATCAAGAGATGAGTGTAGTGAAAGACTTAGTCAAAAAAGTTACAATGATGATGATGAAAGATATTCAAGAGATGATGAATATGTTAATAGAAGAATACGTAGACGTAGTGAAATGACAAATTTATGTGATGATGATGATGACAATAATGATGATGATGATGATAATTCTACTGATGACAATAACTCAAGAAAAAAAAAATGTGGTGATGATTATTTTAAACCATTAAAAAAATTAAAAATGGCACCAATACAACAATCAGATAATAATAAAGATGATAGAGAACGTGATATAAATGTTGAACGTGGTGTTAAATCATTTGATATTAGTGAATTATTATCACACAGACCAAAAGCTAACAATAAAATTGTACGTCCATGGGATACTGTTGAAACAACACACAATCAAAGACATAATAGTATTAATAATAATCAGCTGCAACATCAACATCATCACCATCATCAACAACAACATCATATACATCATACATCACCACATTCAACACCAAGAGATTTATCATTAATGGGTATGTCACTGGCATCAATGTCAGGATCAATGAGTGAACCACCATTAAGTAGTTCATCATCATCTGGAAGAAGTTCTGTATCTGATTCTGGTAGTCCAGATCCACTTGGTCATCATCATCATTTACATCTTCATCATCAACAACAACAACAACAACATCATACGTCATTACATCATGGTTTACATCATGGTATTCATCATCCAGCAATGCAACAACAATTTAAACGTAAATCATCATCATCACAACAACATAATCATCAAAATAGTCAAAATGGAAAAAGAAGTACAGGTCAAGGAAGTCCTCTTGATGCACTATTGCACATGACAAGCAAAACCTTCGATGCTGGTGAACACAGTCAAGGTAAATATAACTTACATTGTCTTTTAAATTGTCAACAATTTTATTTTTTTTTTTTTTTAACTATTACTTATTATTTTATTATTTCTTTTATGATTTTTTTTTTTTTTTTTTTTGTCATTTAATTCCGGCAATTCTTAATCACGCTACATTGTATAACAAGAATATAAAATTAAATTGTTTTAAATTATTAGATGAAAACAAAAAATTTGTTGTTAATAATAGATGAGAGAGTTATCATTTGTAAATTGTTGTATAGTTTGTATGTTATTTTAGTAATATGTCGTAAGCGTTAAAGAGTACCTTGTCAAATTACAAGTATGATTATACTAGCTTGTTATTATTTTTGTTGTCAATATGACAAACGTAAAATATCAAAAAAAATATTAATTATAAATTGTTGATAATCATGGTTAATTTATTTTTTTTAATTTTTATTGATGATGGGGAGAGACTTTAGAATGATGTACGTGTCAACTTATAATTTTTAATTTGAAATAAATTTTTATTGTCAAGGTATATTATGAAAATTGTATATATTCTTTGTGTGTATGTATAAATTCTATACATACTTAATTGGTTGATAGTAATATTCTCTGATGCATTAACCAACAAACAAAACTATCGATGCATTTTAAAAATCTTCGCAACTACTTTTATTATTATTATTTTTTTTTTTCATTTCATTGAGTTTTAACATTTTTTTTTCAAATTATTTATGCTTTTTTTTCTTTGTAGATTTAAAAAAAAAATTTGAAAATTATCTTGTTTATACCTAGACCGACTATTTCGGCAAGCCAAAGAACGAAAAAAAAAAAAAAAAAAAAGTAATAAAATTTAATTTTCTGTAATGCACCTTTTTAAATTTTTATTTAACATGGTTTTAACGGAAAATTCTTGAGGTGTCCTTTGAAGATATTATGTAATTCATTAAAGAAAAATAAAAATTTCCTTTTAACATGTTTTTTTTTTTTTTTTTTTACTACTACTATCTTTCGACCTTCGAAATTTGGATTTTTAGAGAAATTTATTTTTCAAACGGACTCTACAACATTGACCTTTTTCGTACCTTTTTTTTTTTTGCTTAAAAATTTTAACGACTATACAACGGTTGTTAAAATCATGCGTAACCAAAGTTTAGATTTTCTTTTAAATAAAAAAAAAAATAAAGGTACACGTTTTAGTCCTTGAAATAAAATTTTAGCATCCCCATTTTTGCCGCAACGTTATTAACAAAAAGTCCCAGTAAGCACTTTTTTTTTATTTTTTTTTTTTTTTCATTTTTAAAATTGTTTTTTTTTCTTATTGGATTTTGGGGCCATTATTGGAGCTGTTCGAACCAGTCTATTATGCTTCTGAATTACTCTCGTTCAAGCCAAATTGGTAACGCCGGAGGACGCGCACATGAAACACGGTGTAAACTGTTCCTCACTAAATCGACCAAATGAAATTGGATCTGATTTTTTTTTTCTCATTTCATTATACATTAATCATACAACAAAAAAAAAAACAATAAATAATTTTCATTTAATTATTCAAGTAAATTTATCCATTTTTCAAATAAACATAAATTTTTTTTTTAATACAAAAAAAAATATTAATAATCATAAAATTTATCAAAGAAAAATTTTAAAAACCCACGTGTAATTTTAGGCCTACGTACGTTTTCATAAGAAGTAATTTATTACGTGTAGCTGTGTGCCCTGCATATGTTCTTATTAGCATATAGCGTGATACAAACACTGTATTTTATTTTTACAATTTCTTGGATCTTTGGTGTATATAAGTTGTTCAACATCCGACGGGTCAACGTCAATATATGAACACTAATTTTTTCTTTACTTATTTTCAATTTTTTTTTATTTCATTTTGTTCTTTTTTTTTTGTTCATTTTTTTTGCATATAAAAAATTGTAACGACATAAGAAAGTCATTTTTTTTTTATTTTTTTATTTTTCTTGTTATTGAAAATGAACATTATTCACCCTTTAATAAAAAAAAATATAAATGATAATAAAAACTTCATACTGGTTTCTTGAATTTTTTACGTAAAAATATATATTAAAGAGACCGACGGCGTCTGCAGCAGTGTACTTCTTTTCAGTTTGCATTGCGCAATGACACACCATATGTAAGACAAACGGATGAATATTAAGTGGCAAAAAAATAAAAAAAAAAAACTTTATGTATATAATAACAATAATAACGAGACAGCAATTTAATATCTATTAATTTTTTTTTGTTAAAAAATATAATAAAAATTGAGTGAGCAAAAAAATAAAAAAACAATGGAAATGAAAAGTTGTCACGAATGTATTTATGATATAATTATAATACAATGTGTCAGTTAATGAATATATATTTATTTATAAATTCATTATTATTATTTAGATAAATAAAAAAATATATTTTTCATTTTTATTGATACAATCATCAAATAAAAATATTCAGAAGTTCACACGCGGTATAATCATCAGAAATAAATTGTTGTTCAGCTTGAGAAAATCAAATTGTAATATTATTTTATACGTGTTCCATTATGTGAATATATTTCAAGGGATTCAAATTAGATTAGGCATAATGTAGTCAGTAAACTGAATAATAAAAATAACAAAAAAAAAAAATTGTTTTTATATATAGATGGCTTTGGGGTTGAAAGTAAAGTTGGCGGTATCGTAAGAAATTTTTTTTTGATTGAACGATGACTATAACCCTCATTGGATATGAGATCAAGTTTTTTTTTTTTTTTTTAATTTTTTATCTTTCATTCTGTCTTTCTTGGCACACGGTAGCCTCACGTATTGGCAATTTACTTCTGATTATTATGCTCTATACTTACGCGCTCAGGATAAATGTATTTTTTTTTTTTTAAATTTTTTTTTCCTTTTTTTTTTTCAATATATATATATAAAATATTATATCGCTTTGATGTATCTTCTGACGGTCATTTCTTGGCCAATTCAATTTAAGATAAATCCAATCAATCAAATTTATATTCATTTTTTTTTTTAATTTGATATTTAATTTTTTATTTATTAGTTTTTTTTTGAAAATTATTATCTCTTTTTTCTCTCTTATCATTCTTGGAAAATTATCAAGTTTAATAATATTTATAAATTTATTAATTTTAGATAATTCAATATAATTATATATTTTTATTTTTTTAAAAAAGAAAATATATGAGATTTTTGGCGCGACAAATAAGGGAGGGCTAAGAGCCTTGAGGATACTCGAATTTCCAGCCTCTGAAAATTAAGAGGGCTTGTTCTGGCGTTTAGGTCAAGATGTTGTGACAGTTTAATCTACAAACAAACTTCACTTCAACACACACACACTCCAAATAGACTTATACTCAAAAAAAAAAAAAAAAGCAAAAATTTTCCAATGTATAACCACCCGCTGGTTTTCAAGTGACCCACAAAACGTCTGGAAGTAGCTGATATATTCTTTTTTTTTTTTTTTCTCATGTCTTAGGTTACAAGAAAAAAAACTATTTGAAAATTTATTCTTTCCTCATTTTTTATTAAAAAAAAAAGCAGCTAGAAGAGCAAGTGAAGTTAAAAATTTAATAGTCCTTGATAAAACTTTCTTTTTTTTTTTCGACTTCAATGAAATCTATTACTGTATACTATTGCTTTACATATATATAAATTATTTAATTTTTTTTTTCGTTTTTTAATTCGTGACGACGACAAATGGCAAACGATTACTGCGAAAAATTTGGTTGAATTACTTAGATAAGCAAAAGACATATGAAAAAAGAGAAAAAAAAAAAATTTTTATATAAAGAATCCCTATTGCGGCAAATAATTCTCAATTAGTCGTAAATCGTATGGCTGACTAAGTCGTATTTATGTCGGGTTTAGCTTAGTGCACGACTAACGGATTTATATTGGATGGCGTAGGGTGATTTATGTCGACAATCGTTCTCACTTTGTACTCCAATCGAGACACAAACATAAATACAAAAAAATTTTTGACTATTGCCAATTGTCAAAGGACCACAAATGAAATAAGAAATCACTTTTCTATACGTAATAATATCAGTGTTTATACTCATGATAATATAAACATGCTGAAACAATAAATAAAAATAAATACAAAAATTTTTGTAATATGTGTGACCACCCTCGAAGGACAAATATATAAATTTGATACGGATTAAATTTTGAAATTGGCCTCCAGGGTAAGATTATCATCTGTCAACGATTTTTTTTTTCTTTCGAATAACCAACACATTGGGTGGTAAATAAAATATATTTTGATTTATTTATTTTATCAATTTACATGTGAAAAATATTATTCAATTTGCAGCTAGTATTAATTACTCGATGAAAAAAAAATAATGAAAAAAAGAAAATACAAATTTATTAGTTGAAAAAATTAATTACTACAAGAAAAATATAAAATTGATAAATAAAAATAAATGAAAATACAAAATTAAGAGTATTGATATGTAAAAAAAAATAATATACAAAATTTCAGTGAAAAAGAAAATTGATTGGTTCGCACCTTTGAGTCGAGACCCTATTATTCTTTCATTGGGTCGGTCAGAGAATTGCAGGCTTCTTGAGGCGATTAGTTTTTATGACTTTTAGATTTAGCTCAACCGTAAAGTCTGAACAGTAAAAAAAAAAAAAAAGAATTTAATAATAAAAAAAATAATATATAGGCAAAAGAAGGCGGTAGATAGACCTAGTTTGTCATACTTGTATTTTGTTAAATTAATTTTTTTATTTTTTCATTTCCTAGAAGATGTATAATAAGTCATGCAATTGACATATGTCCTCATATATATTTTTGTAATTTAAATAAACACATATTATTTAAATTGTATATACATTGAAATTTGAATGAAGATTGACTTTCGATTTTTATTATATATTTTTTTTTTTTGTCATTCACCATTGTATTGCTTTATTACATGTTTTTTTTTACTGAAATAAAATTTTACAAAAATACAAATTTAAAATGTATAAAGAGAAGAAGAATGAGACATACAAAAGAGAATAACCACATAATGTGATATGCGTGCGTGATGCATTTAAAGGACTATGCATTTAGTCAATTTTTTTTTATCTTTTTTATTTATCCTCCTCTTCTTCTACAGCAAAAAAAAAAAAAAAATTGTTGTGTGATGCTTTTAAAAAATAAAAAAAAAAAAAAAAAGAGGCAAATAGAGGGTTTTTATGTGTATATTGAGAGTGAATAGAGCTATAAAGGTTTATGGCTCTGTTTCACCATTGTTTCGTTAGAATTTGAAACTTCCGTTTCAAAGACAGCCGCATATTCAAGACAGACATGCGGTTTTGGTAATGGAAGATATAGGTATACACCAACATAACAGGTCAACATTAAAATAAAAAATATAAAATTAAGGATGAAAAGAGAAGAACCGCAGTCAGTGCGAGGATCAGAGAAGTCTTTTATTCGATGACTACCTATATATTCTAATTGCAACTAAAAAACAGTGATAAAAAAATAACAATAATATGATAATAAAAATAGATAAAAAATATACAATAATATGATAATACAAAATAAAATAGCAACATGCAAAATAATATAATATAAGGGTGACAGAGTATATACAAAATAAAATAAAAGAGGGAGGTGTACCTGTCCACTTTTCACATGCAAATCACAGTAGATGAAGAACGTGTTGGTCAGACGAACATTAACAAAAATATATATTTATATACATTTGTGCTTTATGACAGTGCTAATTGCCAAGAACGTTAAGAAAAAAAAAAAACAACCATTTAAACTCTTAAATATAATAACTTTATTAAATTTATTCAAAAAAAAAAAAATTAAAAATACCAAAGTTGAGAGAGAGAGAGAGGTGTTAATGAAAATGAGTGAATATGCTCTTTGAATGACATCTAATCTGTATTTCTTTTTGGCCATTGAATTGTATATTATTTTATATTATTTTTTATATTTTTAATTTTTTTTTTTTTTCTATAAATAGGTATCGCGCGTGCTAACTAAACTAGACGGCTGCTGCACGCGATATGTACACGGTGTTAGTTAGGGTTTTAACTCTGCAATTCGGTTAAGAACTGATGGGAATTGTTGGTTGATGGAAAGAGAGAGAAAGAGAGAGAAATAAAAAAGTTTATAAAAAGAAGGGGAAACGTGCTTTAATCGATTCATAGTAATTAGCACTGGCCTCAAACAATGACGAGACATTCACGCGGCCATATTTGTTCTAGATCGATGTCTTGCAAACCTACACCACCCTATTGTTGTCTGTTTTTTAAAACTGTTTTTTATTTTTTATATAACTTTTTATGAAGCTCGTATTATTGTTTTTAATGTAGATTTTATTTTAATTTATTTTAACATGATTAATTAGTTGTTGCTGACTAAATTAACAACACTATTATCTTTTTTTTTAATTTATTTTTTGTTGTTGTTGTTGTTGTTGGCGGTTTGAAGTAGTAGTAATTATTCAATTTTGTTTAAACGTGTAAATAAAATAGCTATGATTTTTTAAATATAAAAAAAATGATGGAGAAAAAAAATAGTTATGCAAAGTATCTTGAGTTGTTTTGTTGCTGAGGTTATATTCATGTTCGATATGGGTTGTATGATGCGTCAAATGAAAATTGACGTGAATAATACTATAACGGAAATTAATAATACACAAGGTAGATAGTCTCACGGGTTATAAGTATTACTTTTGTTTTGTAAAATACATATAAATTTTTACTATAATTTTTATCGATAATAGAAAATACATTTAAAAAATATTAAGTTGATTAAAAAGTTAATTTTAATTTAATTTTTATTTTTTTACTAGTATGTATATTGTATATGAGCTATAAAAATCATAATATTTTTTAATTCTCAATCATGTTTTTTGATTATTAAAATTCTTTTATAATTCATTTGTGTTTTTTAATTTAATTTTTTTTTTTTTTTAAGTAATAAAGTTTGAGCTCATTGCTTCTGTTTTTTTAAAATTCAAGCAATAATATAACCTGCTTGTCGATTAGTAAATGTAATTGGCCAATTAGGATCTGTTGAACGTTGCCTGAAATGGTTGAACGTTTTTTTGATTTTGCGATAGCTAATTGACCCAACCAAAGCGACTATGAGAATCTTGAAGAAAGAATTAATGGATGATGAGGAAGAAGAAAAATAAAAAGGTGATGGTCTCATATAGAATAAAAAATATAAAAAAATCATCAGCACTTTTAAAAATTTTGTGAGATGAGAGCCGATGAAAATAATGAAGGTGAACGAAAGGACTGGTTAACCTGAGTCGTTAACTCCGCACAGTCAAGACACCAGAAGAAAAAAAATAAAAAACATTCATATCTTACAGTTTTACGCAACTGTCTTTGTTAAGACAATAACCCTAATAATTCAAAAAAAAAAAAAAAATAAACAACAACAAAAAGTAAAAATCCATTATAATTTTATAAATAAAATTAAGATTAAAAAAAAAATATATTAAAAATTAACAAAGCATGCAAAAGTATCTTAATATTAATTACAAAAATTTATTATTCTGCAAGATAATAAACATTTAAAACAATTGCATATATTTTTCGTGCAAAAAAAACATTCAATTAAAATTATGTTTATATTTTTTTATTCATGCAAGATGACTGTTGATGATTATGTGAATTAATTTGTAAAAAAAAAAAAAATCAGTGGGGTTAACGAGGCTTCCTTGGCATCATGCATCGTATTAAACCTAACGAGAGATATCGAACCATCATAAATGAATATATAACAATAAGGGATGCATCGAATTTCAGCCCCTATTTAAACCAAGACAGTGTAAACCAAACTATTTATATACATGTATACATGTGGAGTATAGCCAAGCTTACGTTTACCTTCTCTTCAACATTTACCATGGATAACAGGCCAAAGGGAAAATTCACCTCGTGTAATAGATGCGAAAAAAGAAAAAAAAAAAAAATAAAACAAGCTACACTATCTATAGACGAGCTTGTCGAATATCAAGTGAAGGTAAAATTCACAAAGTATTATTCGTAAAACCAGCACACACGATCCTCATTATCCAACAAATATTATTTTATAATATATAAAATCATCTACATATATAAAATATTATATTCGCAAAATCCGTCTATAAAAATGATCGTTATCATCATCGTGTTTTCTCAACATTTCATGTACTCATCAACCCTCATATTCCCTTTTTTTTTATTTTTTAACTTTTCATTATTATTAATTTACAAATTGCACTTGTTTGTAAATTTTTATTTTTTATATAAAATATATAAAATTATATATAATTTTATATTTATTTATTTTACATGAAAAATAAAAAAATAAAAGGTAAATTTTAAAAATAGTTAAATGGTATTTTTAATATTAGAAATATATTATTTATATATAAAATATAAAAATTTTTAATTATATAAAAATAAATTTAAAATTTTATATGCTATTTCTTCATATTGAAATAAATTCTATGAGTTTCATTTCACCGTTGAATGCAGTTTAATAGTCTGTGTCAATTCAATCAACTCAAATAGATATTATTTATATTAACGTCATAAATTATGGAATATATAACCGCATGTACCAACTGGTAAAATGTATAGGTCAAGTTCTTCCGGATTCGTTAGTGAAAAAAATAAAAAATAAATAAATAAATTGTTTGTTGAAAATATGACGATGACGTTGGTAGTGTGCGGTATTTTTTCTTTGCCATATCGATCGATGCGAATATTATAACAAACATGCGGTATCATATATCGTCTGTATGATTGTAAAAAAAAAGAAAAAACCAACTTATTTATATACACCGACAACACATGGACATATTTATGTACAGTATTTTTATTCATCAAGTTTGTGAATGTGTGTGAGTCGGTGTAATCGCGAGTCAACTAAATGGTAAATCGGATGGAAAATGGAAAAGCCAGAAAGACAATAGTGTAGGGTCATTTGACAAATGGTGAACATTGTTGGCACGTTGGTATTTTTCACACTTGTGCCTCCGAAAAATATATACACCAAAGATAAAATTCACCCTTATTTTACTGGTCATAACAATCTCAAAACTTTCCGACGGAAAATAAACTTCAAATCATAAAAAAAATTCCAACCATTTTATTTTATTTTTTTTGTTTAATAAATACCAATAGAAAGATCAATATTTATGTCAGATTATCGATAATTTTATTATAAAATTTATCTATTGAAAATTTGTGATTGGAATTTTTTACAATAGAATAAAATTGATAATGGTCATTGTGTGTCTCAAGAGCCATCAAGAAAATCTATCGACATTGCTAAGATTTTATTTACCGAAAAAAAAATAAAAAAAAGTGGTTGAGAACATAAATTGGTCCATTTATTTTAATAGACACAACCACGTACACTATTTTTTTTTCATGTTTATTTTTTTTTTTCTGGTAGACGATAAAAAAGAGTGTATATTTTTTCATGTTTAGTATATCCCTTACACATATTTAATGAGTGTCATTGTAAACGTAAAATTGATAAATTCTCCCTGATGAATGAATAACAAAAAAAATAAATGAGGGATTATTTTGTATGTGGATTTTTTTCTTCTTTTTGATTATTATATTTTGATACAACCCCTGATTTTTGCTACTTCAGTAAGCATCGAATAACTTCCGTTACAAATCGGATATACATTTTGGAATTTACTCAGAGCATTAACCCTGAGTTAAGTAAAAAAAAAAAAATAATTTTACCAGATTCTTCGTGTCATGTTGGGTTAGAAATCACGCCTGAAGGGTGGCTGATGTTGTTTCAAGGGGATCTATATCATACAGGGATTTTCATATGAAATAGAATTAAGACCATGAAGAAAAAATAAAAAAAAAAAACATGCGACAATGAGCTGGGATAAACGTAAATGGTATAAAGTGAATGGATCATTCACTTTACGACCGATTAAGTTTGCAATTTGTTGAAGATTCAGAGTATCAGCCACCTGCAGTTTATGGCTTATTGTAATTGCACATTATTCTTTATTTTTTTTTATTTTAAACATCAACAACTGTGTCATTACTTTATTAGTAATGGGAAAAAAAAAATTGAATAAACAATAAATTATTAATCACAATTATTTACGAAACGAAAAATGAAATTTTTTTTTTTTTTTTTTGTGGATGAATGTTGTTCAAGATGATCTGTCAGCATTGTAATTTTACAAGACGATCATCAGAATTTTAAAGGTACTTGAGTGGGAGGAGTTCTGTTTTTAATCACAAAAGATAAGTTAAGTCAACCGGCGCTTTTGAACTTTAATATATCTTCAATTCGTAAATGGCGTCTGTTAATATTACCGTAAATATATTTTCGGCATCAAACATAATTACATCTGTATCAAAAAAAATTAAATGAAATAAAAATACATATATAAGTATGCGCATACAACATTAAATAATTTAAAAAATAAAATAATTTTATATTTTAAATATTCTGGCACGAGTTCTCAAGTGCTCTTATGACTACACGCGGGAAAACAATATTCATGACTCGTATGCCAAGGATAAAATGAGTCAAAAATTATAAAAAAAAAATTAAAAACAAAAGTATGCCATTAAATTACTATGTGCGTATATACATATTAATGCACATGGCAATGTTACAAAAGCTTTGAGCATGAAGTTCAACTAAAATTCCACAAGAAACAGATGAAATTAAGTCGTTTTACAACATTCCAAGTCTGACGAGATATTTTTGTCGCTGTATAAACTGTAAATTTACAATCTTATTTAATCTCAATATAAAATACAAGGTGTTGAGATTACAGAAAATAAAATTATATTATTATAGTTGCTTAGAGTAAAATTACATGAAAGAGTTATGCCAAGGGCAAAAAAAAAATATACAAAACAATTTCAAATGCGCGTAAGCTTTTTAGATTTTAAAGATGAGGCCACCTGCAAAAACGATACATCAAAAATATATACCGATCAGACACGCGTTTTAGCGCCTCCAGGGTGTCCAGTCTTCTGGAAATCGACACCTGCCATCATTACTAATCGCTTAAACGTATTAAGCACAATTCAAATAATAATAATAAATAAAAACAAAAAAAAAATAAATAAAATAAATCAGTTACGGATTAAAAATATGCATAGCCTAATTGTCAGAGTCATTTAATTAATTTCACAATATGAAATAAATAAATTTAATTGAATTTTTCTAGTTGACTTGATACATGTCATTAATTAATTTCAATGATGTATACATATATTTTAAGTTTTAACATCAAGGCAACAAAGTGAAATTATACATCCAATCAACGTTTGACCTAAAAAAAATTATAATAATAATTATATCAGCCCCTATTGATCACCCCCTCGCATCTAATTATCAACTATTATTTTTATATGAAATAAAAAAAAAATAATTCCACTATTTTGCAAGACAGTTATCCAGCTATTAAATTAATCATAAATATTATCATCATGATGACAATGCAGGTGTATAAATCTCTTTTTTTTTTTTTTAAATATACTATTGGTATTAATAATTACGACAATAGTGTCTTCATTTTGTTGAATTTAATAATTTAATATGCCACATATTTAAGTTCACATGGACTTTTATTGATGTATAAAAATATATAGAATATCAATCGATTCAATTATCCCTGAAACTAGGTTTATAAAACAGTCAATATTTTTTATATATAGTTTTATTTGCTATGGATGATGGGTGTAATAGTTTTCTGACATTTACACACCTTCATAAAATTTTTCATGTTCAATTATTCCATATACTGGTGGTATACCTCAACATGTGCAATAGACATCTAGACCAGTTAATTTATAACGCTTCTACCCTGTTCGATCATCCCCCACTGTAAACTTTGTACATCACTATTTTCACAAGTATACAATAAAGACCTCAATAAAAATTACATCAGTCATCAATATTCAATTAATAATTGCCAAATCCTATCTATATCAAATTCAATTTTTAAATAAAATGAGCGAATTGAATAATCATTTAGTCTCACATAACCCGCGAAAATAATTCAAATAATTTAAAATATAGGTATATTTTTTTCATATATTTTCAATTAAAAATACACGAATTGTAATATTGTTTAAAAAAAAAAATTAGATGCGACAGACCATCAGGTTCTATTTAATTTAATAATACAAGAATATATATTTTTTATGCGGTTGTTTTGTCGGACGACATAAAAAGAAATAAAAATAATAAAAAATGAATTTAAATTGAATTTGACTAATGCCTGTTGATACAGCTGTCCTGTCTCTTGAATACATAAAATTCATAAAAAAAAAAACAACTAAAACTATTACAATAAAAAAGGATTGAAAAGTAATTTTTATTTCTTTTTTATATAAATTTTTTAACTAATTAATTTTAGTTTATAAATGTCAATAAAAAAATGTTAAATAATTTTTTTAAATATAATATAATAAATGATAAATTAATAGTGATAATTAGATCTCATAATGAATTATGAAAAACACAAGGAGATATGCATGCCATTGCTAATTAGTGTATATGTCTAGTCTCAGCAATATAGTACATACAACTGAGTACATACATGTTTTGCGTCGTTAAACATCATGCTGCATGACAAATATAAAAGCCAAGAAGAAAAGCATAACTAACAGAACGGCAATTTGGCTCATGAACGACAAAAAAAAGTATGAAAAAAATAATACCATTTAATAACATTTGAAATACAAAAAAAAAAAAATAAAGTAACATAAACAGTAAAATGTCAAAGAAAAATAATAATAATAAAAAGAGGGATGATGAGGTTGAAAAGTGAGGACTTATGACATGAAAAGAAGTACATTTGTTTTATCATACTGTAACATATCGTTGTCAAAAGAAGTCTTATATAGAGTCAAACCGGACGTTAACATCAAAGAAAAAATAACACAAGTGGTGAAATACCAAAAAAATAAAAAACAAATTTAATATCGACACGCGTGTTGAAGTACAAATTAAAGTGTCACATATAAATATATATTTAATTTTTAAAGAAGGAATATTTGTAGATTTTAGAAAGTGGGTAGAACATATGCTTGTACTCTTTAATTTTCCAACTTTCCTATAATCAATGTATCATACAATACCAGCCCTTTTTAAAGTCTGTCATTTAGAACACATACAGAAGAAAAAAAGTAACGCCTTCTGTTGTATCTAGCACCTGACATATTAAACAATGAATTTCGTATAAATCGTATGCAAATATTCACATGTACATCAAGACATATAATGACAATGATTTAAAATTCTCTCATGTGTTATAATATTTGATTGAATATACCACAAAATTATATATCCTGTTTTTAAAAATATATATATGAATTTTTTATGTATGTATACCATTAATCCTTAAGATGGAACGAAAAAAATAGAATAAAAAATAAACAACGAAAGACATATTTACAATAATATTTTATTTGACATCATGGTGTGTCATGGAATGTATGAGGTGTCAAATAAAATCACTCGATTAACTGGAGAATTTAAAAATGTGGCGCTTAAAATTTAAAATGAATAATAAAAATGAGAAAAATATATTGTGGCATCCAATTGCTCGAGTGATGACACTATGACTAATGATCTAGTCGAAGGTTTTCAAAAGAAAAAAAAATATATAACTTTTTGTCATTCAACGGAATTTAATATTTTTTAAATAATTTTATATTTATTATGTTTAATTTTTCAACTAAAAAATACTCTAGTTTATATTTTTTTTTGTCATTGTTAATTTTTTTAAAATGAATTTTAAGTTTTTAACGACAGATGAAAATTAACGAGGTGACATATAGTCGTATGATAAAAATTATTAAACTGGTAGCTATTTAAAATAAAAAAAAAAAAAAATAGTTGAAAAAAAAAATATGAATTTGCATAGATGTTAATTTTTCTTTATTACTGTAATAAATATCTAAAGAAAGATATGTTGAAGATAAAATAAAAAAAAAAAAAATGGAGTAGATGAAACTGCGTGTGGTAGCCGTCTGGACTGAAGATAACATATACACACCCTTTTTTTTTTTTTTGCTTCAACAGACAATGTAAAAATATATATATGACTCTAATAAAATAAAGTCGAATATTCATGTAATCATTAGTTGAAAAAAAAATATTTAAAAACACCAAGTCTATTAGCTCAAACTCAAATACATACAGCTTGATTTCACTCTTGACACGTATTTTTCATGTCTATTATATTTTTATTATTTTTTTTCTTTGTAAAATTTAGCTTTTATTTTTTATTCTCTTCCTCTTCTTCTTCTTCTTCAACTTGCAAACTGCATATATTTTTTAAAAGATAATTAGACTAATCAGGTGCACATGGGTTGGCTCATCATCTTCTGACAATCTCAATGGCAGTCTTTGGAGCCGAAAATAGTCATTCAGTTAACTTTGCAACAGTAATATGCGACATTTGAAAAAAAAATAAATAAAAATATAATTAAATAATAAATATTAAAATCATAAATAATTCCCAGAATCCGTTAACTGTCGTACAGTAAATATATAATTGCCTGAGTAATTAATTTACCGAATCGAATTTTTTTTTTTTTCCTTTTTCCAACGACACTAATATAAAGAAGATATAAAAAAGAAAAAAAAAACAGTTATAATTTATTGAAATATATTTTTTTAATTATGATATTAAATTATACATTAATTATCGATTATTATAAATTTATAATAATAAATAACAACGAGGGAAGGATGTAGATATATATATTTTAAACACGTCAGGTGTTAAACTACAAATGAAAGCATCAAAAAAAAATAAATAAATAAAGTTGGGTCATTTGGGAAAGTCTGTTGCATCTAATCGATGTTTTACGTATAATAAATAAAAAAATATAAAATGGAAAAAAATTTATAGGACCACCTATTGGGCGTTGGAAAGCAATGTTGGTTTTCATCAAGCAACCTAACTTGTAGATGCCAGACTTTTATAAACAACATATATACTATACTATACTATATACCAGGTGGTATATACAATCACCATTTTCACCCCGGGAAGTCCTAATGAAGACGAATCTTCACGACGAAAAATGATTATCAAATTCATTTCCTGGTAATTCAATTTAAAAATAAAAATAAAAAAAATATATTTAAAAATTATGTGTGTGTATATATAATACACACAAAAGCAAAATAAAATATGATAAGAATCAATATATAAACAATGTTTTTATCATTGTGAAAAAAAAAACTAAGTGAAAAAAAAAAACGCTAATGAATATTAAGTATCATTTGTTTTATTTCCATATTTGGATTTATAACTGGACTTGTTTTTTTTTTTTAATTTTCGCGTGATCATTAATGCCGGGGAATTTACATTTGCTGACATGACGAATTTTATTACAACTAGAAATTTATCTGCGGAATGGTCTATACATAGTCAAACATATATTCAATATATTAAAAAAAAAAAAAAGTTCAAAGAACATTAACACAATCATAACATTCAAATCACATGAATTTTTCTGTTAAAAAATTATAAATAAATTTATATTATTGTTTGCTAACAACGCTTGTTCGTTAATTTATTTTTTTGTCTATTGATTGGTTGATCTCTTTATCAAAAAATAACCCCTTCGTTCCCGTCAAAAAATTATTACAATATTTTAATAAATAAAAATTGTAGATTGTCATCTTGTTCAAATAGAAATTTTCATATTAATTTAATATACTTCAGCTACAATAAAATTTATTGTCATTGGTATATAAAATAAATCAATGAATTTACATAGTCTCATTGAATATTCCATTACAATTGTTAGAATATATAGTTGATGTATAATGACAATTACATATTTACATGCAATCATAAAAGACAAGGTTAAAAAAAAATCACAAATTATTCAAACTATCTGTAGAAAAAAAAATACATATTCAAATAAATACTTGGAAATCGGATATTTAATTAATTTTAAAAAATTTTTTTTTAACTTATAAATGAAGTGCCATTAAATTTCAAGAAAACTCAGTTACTCAGCTAATAAAAATTAAACTATAAAAATATCAAGTCAATGATAAATATATTTTTTTTTTATTTTAATAGTTTCTTTTGTTTGTCTATTATAGACTCGAAGCTATTATATTTATGAGCAATATGCTAATAAAAGATTGTGACATAAATGCAATACAAGATATCAAGAAAAATAAGCAGTTTAAAATATGAAAAAATATATTTTTTAGAATATACTTTTAAGAATATAGACAGTGTAGATATAGTATGACGTTATTTGCAAAGTTTTTACAAGCAATATGTCCATTTGAAAAAAATAAAAAAAAAGGTTATTGTATTGATCAAACTGTCTAACATTAATAAAACAAAAAAAATATTCTTATAGGTTTATATACAAATTGCTATTTGACAAGACAAGTGACACGTAAATATCTCAACAGTCTATAGTACCTATTGATTTTTCAAAATAAGAATAAAATTTAATAAAAAGCATCCAACAAATAAAGACATTATACAAAATAAAATTACAGAATATGAATGAAATTTTAAGTATAACATTAAAAACAATTGAAAAAAATAAAACAAAAAAAATAAATTTATTTATATGAAGATGCAATAAATCTTGTTGGTATGCCTGTGAGGCTAAATGACTAAATAAGTGTTCCAATTTTAAAATTACCCGCTAAACGATTTGTGAACCGGCAGAAAATATATCGTTGACATGTGGCAAAAATTTTACCAACACCAAAAAATAATAATTCACGTGTATGTAATCAAAATTTAAACGAATATATGTGTGGTGTGGTGGTGGTGCCCGTGGGGGTTGGTTGTATAACATTTGATGAGAAAAAAAAAAAGGATTTTGAATGAGAAAATAAAGAAGACAGAATTTGTCTGTTTGGAGACAAATGGCTTGTCTGTCCCTTTGGGTGGCTGACAAGTCAACAGTCAGCTTCTGGCAATTTTTTATGTCTTTAAATTTTGACCAATTTATATTACACACTCAAGCCATTCAATTATTTATTTCGCATATAAAATTGTACAAAATGTAACGCGATATTTTAACGATTATCCACAAAATTATCTAATCATTTATAAATTTTTAATCACACAAATACATTGGTATTTGTATATACCAACTGCTGATTAACTTGTAACATTATTTTTCTTTTTAATTAACTATTTTTTTGTTTTAAAAAAAAAAAAAACTAGACTACACCGACAAATTATCAATGGCATTTTATGCTCGACAGATTTTGATAAATTGCCTTTCCAAGACAAGCGTAATGATTTAAAATAAAAATTAGAAAAAAAAAATTGTTGGTTATATTAGAAAATGAAATTTTAATCAGATAATTATGTTCGTCGTTGCGTTGAAATGTTGATAATCCAGTCGATATACATGTCTGTGATCATTGAATTTTATTGTCGGTGGTCTCGCGCTGCTAAGCACATCAAAAATCATTTATTTATTTATTTTTTTCTTCATTTTATTATTATAATTTTTTGTTGTTTTTTAATCTAAATACTTTTGTTTTTTTTTTATTTCTGTTAAATGTTATTTATTATTTCATTATTATTATAAATATATTGTAAAGCAAAATACTAACAAGAACCCGTTAGCAAAGTCATTTGATAATTTTTTCCTTTCTCCTATTGCATTCAACAGCGGAACAAAAATACAGAGTCTAAGTTTTCACGATATACCATTAAATTATTAATATCCTATAGAAAATTGTATAATTACTTTTTTTTATTTTTAAATATACATTTTTTTTCATCTTCAATGGATGAGAAAATAATAAATTTTAAAATATTTATATCCATTCAAGCATCTTGGTACCAAGTAATATAAATTTTTCATATTTAAATTAAATTTTTTTAATAGTTTGTGTGATTATAAATAAATAAATAAATGAATTAACTACTGCAGAGAGACACACTGTTGAAAGTCACAGTGGAATAATAGTTTTTTTTTTTTTTTAAATATTCGCGGTATCATAATGCGAGTACAGTACATTTAGTACTGTGGATTAAAATATGTACTGTGTACGATGTAATTTACTATGTATTATACAATATATATATATATATAATATGAGAGAGCACAACGAGTAGAGACTGTCGGTGAATTCGTGAACATCAAACGAATTAAATCTCCACGAAGACTTCTGACCGCAGAAACTAATATCTCAGCGCCTCCGCGAGAGAGACTCTCCCGCTTACTTGAACCACACTTAATGCGACGTGTCTATCCTTTTTTTTTTTTTTTTTTCTTTTATACTTAATTTTTTTTATACGTTTTTGTTTCTTTAATTTTTTTTTATTATTTCACCTCGTTCATCTTTTGCAGAAAAATATAAAAGACGAATTGATCTCTTGTGTATATCAAAATTTTATCTAAAAAATTATAATTGTTTCGCTTAATTTGTCTCTATGCTTTTATACCTGCTAATAGTATCGCGGCAAAATGGACGTTTCGCTGTTGATGCCGCGTATCTCTCTTTAACCCGTTCGATTATAGTCAATGCTTTTGTATGCTGAACAAAACAAAGCAATCAAAAAATTGAAAAAAAAAAAAAAAAAGAATTTACCACGGTCATATAAAAAAATAGATAGCGTGTGAGTCTCACTGATGATGTCGATGATGCATCCAACAAGAATAAAAAATGATATTCTTTATAATGGAAACAAAAAATAAATAATAATAATGATAAATTTAAAAAAAAAGTAAAATAATAATTCGTCACGCTTGGTCCTCAATCATTTGATACTTCAACGACGCTTTTAAAAAATTTTTTTTTGTCCCGAATCGTTATCCTTATTACAAGGCTCGTTTCAAATAGATCAACGGTACTAAAAATCATTTCGAAATGAAATTTTTGAGTATCAAATTATAATAATTATAAAAAAAAAAAAAAATTCCAATCAAAAAAAAAAAAAATTAAACAAAGCAGGAATTAATGAAAAATTATGTAAAAAAAAAATAATAATTAGAAACAATATATACACAATAAAAAGCACTGAAAATGAGATTGAAAAAAAAATTTAAAAAATATCGAAAATAATAATATTTAAAAAATCCACAAGAATTTAGCACCTTCCGGCGTCAAAATAAAAGGAGGACACTGGTGGTTATCCACTGATGGGTCTTGTTCTCTGACACTCTTCGTGACGTATTCTATATATATGTCTGGATATTTTTTTTATTATACATATATATATTGTATTTAATTTTTGGTGGGTTAGATTGTACGCACGCGGGTTGCGCAGGTGTGACCGATGGCGGCAGCCTTTGATCCAACAAACGACGCGGCTACTTTGTCTATAGAAACGCACACGCTATATACTCTCAACAAACTCTTTTTACTTTAACTATCTTTCTCATACACCCTTCATCATTTAGGCATTTACAACATTTTCTGTCTCATCATAACGATTATAATATTGCTCTCATGGTTATATATTTTGCGAAATAAAAGCCAATTCTTTTTTTTTTTCATAAATTTCATGTGACCAAAATGAGAAACCACACAATATTTTCCATCTATAAATGCTTTTGTTTTTTTTTTTTTTCTCTTTAATTTTTGAATACCAAAGAAACACTTATAAATGTTTTTTTTTTTCTTTTTAAATTTTTTGTATTAGAGTAGTTTTATTTTTTCATGAGATATATTTCTTACCTTTTACTTTTGGTGAAGACCCTCGGTCGCATCTTCGATAGGTATTTAGGTATTTTTTTTGTGCTGCGTCTCTGGAACGAAAGCATAATATGACATTTATGAGAAAATTTCAAATGATTTGTTACACAACTTGAATACATGATAATATTTAACAAAAAGTTATTATATAATTTAGCTTTAATAAATATCAAGTATTTTATTTTTTTATATTTTTTTATATATGTTTAATAATATGTATTTTATTTTTTTTGTTACAGAACAAGCAAATCATCTTAATTTATTCAACAATCGTCAACAGCCAAAAAAAAAACGTAAAAGCCGTACAGCATTTACAAATCAACAAATATTTGAATTAGAAAAACGTTTTTTGTATCAAAAATATTTAAGTCCAGCTGATCGTGATGAAATTGCAGCACAATTGGGTCTCAGTAATGCACAAGTGATAACATGGTTTCAAAATAGAAGAGCAAAACTTAAAAGAGATATGGAAGAATTAAAAAAAGATGTACAAACTGTTAATCCCCTGCTTGTTGCACAACATCATAAAACATTTTTAGAAAATGTACAAGATCTTGGTATTTTAAAAAAACGACCATTGCCAAACTCTATGGATGATAAATCGTAAATTAAAAATTAAAAACAAAAAATATTCAAAAATAAATTAATATAAATAAATAAATAATATTTCAATCGTTTTGTAATTTTTTTTTTTACAAAACGATTGAATAGTGATGTTAAAATAGATGGATAAAATTTCCAAGTGACAATTTTTTATTAAAATAATATTTAAAATGTATTGTTTTTTAATTTTTAAATTTGGATTTAAATAACAACAAACGAATCATGTCACATAATAAAGTCTGCACAGTCGGCTGCGCCGTTGCAGCGAGACTTAATTATTATTAAAAATTGAGGGGATTAAAATTTGTATTATAGCGTATTTATTAAAAATGAAAATATAATATTTAAGGGTATATAACGCTACCATATTTTGTTTTAAAACAATTATTAAATTATTATTATCTTTAATGTAGAAAATTTAAAATAATATATATATTAAAAGACTAATGTAAATAACCTGTAAATAATCTATTGCAAAAAAAAAAAAATTAATTAATTAGAATAATAATAACAACAACTTGTCGACAAAATATATAGTAAAAATAAAATTTAAAAAAAAATTCCAGTAAATGTATATGTAAAATTAAAATAAAAAAAGAAAAGTAAATAATTTTTTTTCGTCATTCATATTATATAGAATATAAATTAATGATAATATTAAAAAAAAAAAATTAATAGACGGGACACTGCGCAATTTATCCTAATTGTCAGTTTTATAATTAGAAAAATAAAAATATTTTTTTTTTGTTTTTATAAATAAAAAAAATGATGATGATGATGAATTTTAGTGATTTATTTTTATTGTATTGCAAAAATATACGACCTGTCGGTAAATGTACGAAAAGACTTTATATAGAATTGTGTAAAATAGTGATGAAAAAAAAAAAAATAAATAAAGAAAAAACTTATAATAATAAATGAAGATAATAACATAAAATTGACATTATTATTATTTATTCCAGTCAAAAAGAAAAAACTTCCATTTTGTGTTTGTATGAATGCGTATATTTTGAATGTCATTAAAGGTGTCATTTAGTTGGATAATAACATCAAAGTGTTTTAAAAAAGAATAAAAAAATTTTATATATAAATGTATAAAAGAGGGTAAAAGAGTTTATTCTGATGTCGAACGACAGGGAAACACGCGATGTGATTATTTAGTCCTCAAAATAACAACGCTTACGGGGTTGTTTTTTTTTTTTCTTACTTTTGAATGAGAAAATTTCTGGGAATTATAAACTTAAAAAGACCTCTGGTATGAATTTAACTATGTGCTTGTTTTTTGACTTATTTAACATTGAAAAATAAGCTTGAGCATTGCATGAAAGTCAAATGTATATGTATATATTTGCATTTTAAAGTTTTAAATGCATCTGGTAGTTGTCATATTTTTATGTATTATTTAGAAATTTTAACTGATATAATACACAACGGATGTACGTAAATCGTAATGCATATTCTGAAAATCGGTAAATTAATTTTTGCATCAGTGGTGCATCAACTTTGATGCAATTGAATCATCTATTTATTTATTTATTTTTTTTTGAATAATAAATTTATAATGTCTCTGACAATTTATTTATATTTTTAAATTTTTTTCTAGTTTACGTGTCAATTTTATTTTACAACTGGGTTATCTCATTACGTCACAAAAATATTAACCAATGAAAATTTAATTGAATAACATAAAAAAAAAATATCAGCTATCAGCTGACAGCTAAATAAACGCCACATGGATTTTAATAGAAGAAAAAAATAAAAATAAGTATATACAATTTATGTATTACATTTGCTAACATTTAAAATTAAATAGTTTTTTTTTTTAAATAAAAATACAGATTTTGGTATTTTTAAATTCATACTTTATTGTTGGCTTTGATATTAATTATTAATAAAAATCTGGAATCATTAATATTGCTATGATAGTCTTTATTTAAATTTGCAGCTATTATAATTTTTGATATTTGAAAATTAAATGGATTTATAATTGTATAACCTGGTAGAAATAATCTCTCCAAATTTTTTCCGGATTTTTTGGGAAAAAAATTCCTCTTTTATTTTTCGTATGTAAAGTCTTATTTCTGGTTTTTTTTATTGATTTTTCCATTTTTTTAAATAGTCTGGAGATTACTCCGTAAATAACTCCGATAGTCTTAATTGCGTAAAAATCCGGAGAAATTTTTCCACCAGGGCACATGAAGAAGAAAAAAAGGAAATTAATTCTTCATAAAATTAATTTTCATAATTATTCAATTGACTTCTATTTTTCCACATACGATTCATCTCTGCAATTGTAATTCCATGTTTCATAATGAGTCCAAGAGGTTCAGCAAAAAATCCAAAATTTTTGTTGTTGATAGGATCAATATTTGCTTCACGAGCACAAATTCCAGTGAAAAAAAGATCTTCAAGATGTAAAATTGGAAGTGATAATGCTTTTTCATACAGTTTGTTTAAAACTGCTTGACTCATGATGTAAGCAGGTCCATCCAAGTATGGTGGATAAGTTGATTCGCTATACATATAATTTGGCATATACCTGTCCAAAAATTTGATAATTAGAATACTCTGAATAAGGAAATAATAAATTTTACTTTAAAATCAATGCAAATATCAAAACCTAACCATTTGTTGTATTGATCTCTATTCGGTAAAGATAACGTATTCAGTTGACCCATCAATAATAATTCACTACTGTTTTCATGCTGTGATAAATTTTTCAACAAGTTTGGAATATCAATGTACACATCATCATCAGCTTTTAAAATATATCTCGTATCTGGATAATTATTTTTTATCCATTTGAGCATCATTCCAACTTTTATTGTCAAATTGTAATAAGAATCGATAAAGGGTTCTTGGATTATATCCCCATACTTATCAGATTCTTGTTTTAGTAAATTCTAAAATAAAAATTATTATTAGTATTTTTTATTATTTATAATTGTTATATAATTTTGTAAATAAAATTATTGAATACTTGCAGTTAGAGTGTTATTATTTGTTTGACCGACCAAGAAATTCACTGCTATTTTTTTATTATTTATTCTCTTTTTACTGGCCCATGTTTGTCTTATAGCAATTCTTCGATCTTCATGATTAAGTGCTGTGATGACAATTATATTTAAAAATATTTCCGAGTGATTATATTGTTTGATTGGTTCAATTGTTGTTGTTACTTCATAAGGTTTTACGTAAACAAATAGATTTCTCGGTTTATCATAAGGCCAGACTATTAAATATGCAAAAAATAAAAAAATAAAAAAATGTACCAATAAAAAAATTTATTAATATTTATCTTTAATAAAATCATTACATAAAATAATAAGACGATATCAAAATTTAAACTTACCATTTTCAATTTGAGTTTTGTAATTTTTATATCCATGAATGTAATCCCAAAACGAATTAACAAAAAAAGCACCAACAATATTAGCTTGCAAGAAAATAATCAAAAAACTGCAGGAAAAAATTTTACTTTCTAATGAATACCGAGAATTTTTTTTTACCATTTTTTAATTGTGTTTTATAATTTCGTATATTTTTGAAATTTAAAAACAATATTCAATTCATAGCACAAAAAAATTAGTATCAATAAAAAAACTTTTTTTTTTCTTGTCGATTGTTGCCACGGAAGTTCGTGAACGTGTCTGAGGACGTATTATAAAATGCCTGACTATAAATACTATATCTAACAGATTTGATGACGATACTAATGGTCAACTGTGACCAAATTGACTTATAAAAGTAATAAAATTTTTTTTTGTTTTTTAATAGTCTGGCCTCTGCTATCTCCTCCGAAATAAGATAAAAAATGTATTTTTATTTTTGTCTCAAAAAAACCCGCCATTATTTATCCATAATGTTGAAAAAATTAATGTTACATCAGCATTTTAAAATCATGTATATATTTTGTAATGTACTTTTAAATAATAGACGTATTGATCGTTTACACGCTCTTCAAGAGATCATCATATATGAATAACCATTATTATTTAATTATGATAATGAATTAATCCATTATCGTAATTGTAGGTTTGCAGCGAGAATATGATAATTGATATAGCGCCAATTAAGACGCACGCTATACATTCAAATAATATATTTTTTATAAAAAATGAAATAATATTATGAAAATGAATAAAAATATGCTTATGTAAATTATATTTATACAAAAAAAAAAAAAACAATTGTTTGATCAGTAAAAAAAATAAAAATAAAATAAAACGATTAAAAATCACTTAATAGAAATTTTATACTTTTATAAAAATACTGAATTTAAAAGCAATATTTTATTGATTTATTTATTTGTATTTTTAAATAATCAGTTTGTTTTTTTCGATTTTTTAATTATCGACTGACAGTGATTATATTTTATCTAGGACAAATAAAATATATATAAAAACAACAGTAGCTAGTGAATATCAAATCACTTGTTATTTACATACATTTTTAAATTTATGTATCCATATTGGTGTGTACACATTGTGGGTATGTGTGTATACACATAATTTGATACCTATGAATTTAATACCTGAAGAATAAATTTTTAGATGTCTTTGAAAGTTTATTAAAAACTTAAAATGTTTATTTAATAAGCATATCATTTTTATTTTACATCTAGGTTATTTTGTTGTATCACAAAAAAAAAACCCCAATGGAAATTTAATTGAATATGATAAATGAAAAATATTAATTATTAATTGACATTTACAGTTTTGATATCAGGTCTTTATTTAATAATAAAAAATTGCATATTTATAACTGAATACATACAAAAAAAAAAAAAAAATCAGTTCTTCACGAAGTTTTATTTTCATGATTATTTAATTGACTTCTAATTTTCCACATACGATTCATCTCTGCAATTGAAATTTTATGTTCTAAAATGTTTTCAAGAGGTCCATCAAAAGATTCAAGGATTTTATTGCTGATAGGATCAATATGTGCTTTACGAGCACAAATACCAGTAAAAAAAACATCTTCCAGGTGTAAAAATGGAAGTGTTAAAGCATTTTCATAAAGTTTTCTTAAAACTGTCTGACTCATAACGTAAGCAGGTCCAGCCAAGAAAGGTGGCCAAGTTAATTCGCTATACATATAATCTGGCATATACCTGTGGAAAAATTTGAGAATTAAAATACTATAAATGATACAAGTAACAGAATTTACTTCAAAATCGATAAAAATATTTAATTCTCACCATTTGCTGTATTCATCTTTAATCGGTGGATATAAAATATTGAGATAACCCATTAATAATTCTTTACTCCTGTTTTCATGCTCCGATAAATTTTTCAATAACTTTGGAACGTCAATGTACACATCATCGTCAGCTTTTACAATATATTTTGTATCTGGATGATTATTTCTTATCCATTTAAACATCATTCCAACTTTTATTGTCAAATTATAATAAGAATCAATAAACGATTCTTGAATTATATCACCATATTCATTTGCTTCTTGTTTCACCAAATCCTAAAATGAAAAGTATTATTAGTATTTCTTAGTAATTATAATTGTGATATACTTTAGAAAAAAATTACTCCAATACTCACAGTAAGAGTGTTATTATTTGTTTGACCGACCAAAAAATTTACTACTATTTCTTTATCATTTATTCTCTTTTTACTGCCCCATGTTTGTCTTATAGCAACTCTTCGATCTTTTTGATCGAGTCCTGATGGTACAATTATATTTAAAAACGTTGTAGATGAGTTACAGCAATCAATTGGTCTTATTATTGTTGTATTTTCGTGAGGTCTTATGAAATATGTTAAATTTCGAGGTTTATCAGAAGGCCAAGCTATAAAGTGTGCAAAAAAAAATGAATAAATATAACGTCAATAACAAATTAAATTCAGTTTTTCTGGCGAAAATTTTCTCCAATATTTTTAAGTTTTTCTCCGATTTACTCCGCTTTTCTCAGATTTTCTCCGCATATTATTATGAAGAAGAATCGGGGTAAAAACGAAAAATTATTTACTCCAATTATCTCCGATCTTTTTAACTCCGATCTTTATTGGAGAAAATCGGAGAAAAATCGAAAAAAAATCGGAGAAATTGTTTTCATCAAGATTTTTTTTATCATTAACTCATTGCATAAATTAAGTAAATCGATATTGAAATTCAAACTTACCATTTTCAATTTCAGTTTTGTAGTTTTGCATTCCACTTAAGAAATAATAAAACGGAGGTTTCAAATAATACAGAACACTAGCCTGAAAGAAAATTATCACCAAAAAAAAGCAAAAAATTTTACTCCGTAAAGAATATCGACGATTTTTTTCTAGCATTTTTAAATTGTGTTTTTTACCGTTATTATTTCTTATGATTGTTTGGTATTTTACTCGTTAAGGGAGAGATATTTAGTAACTGAATTTAAAGAGAATAGATTATTTTTCTGTTATTATTCAAAAAACATTTGATTAATTCACGAACCTATTGTTGTTTTATTTAATTTAATTTTTGTATTATATCTTTAATTTAATACTGCAAGACAGGCGACACGAGATGTCTATGCAGCTAGTTTTCCAATGCAACTGAACTGCACAATAGGACTAAGGTATTAGCACAGCCCTTGGCATTTTGGTGTACGTGCGAAAACGTAAAATCGACAAGAAAGATCGACAAAGACACCTGACAGTTTCTAAGGCTTATTGTGGTTCCTAGAAATTTCCATATTTTATTTTATTTTATTTCATTTCAGGTTTTCCAAATATGCAGGTTGTAGGGCCAACACATTGTCGAAAGCATAAAGCGGAGCCGGTCGACTCCGTTGTGTGCCAATACGCTGCTTACCAATTAGCACTCGGCACACAAATCTCCGGCTAAAGATTTCTCTTTTGCACGATTCTATTTTATTTTCCTAAATTTCCTATTTTTTCCTCTCTTTCTCTTCTTTTCTGATTCCGACGGAGAAATGATAATAAATTAATCTTTTATCAAATCACTTGTTATTTACATACACCTTTAAATTTATGTATACATATTGGTGTGTACACATTTGTATATGTGTGTATACACAAAATTTAATACTTATATATGAAGCAGTAACCGAGGTAGCTCGTGCTGCCCTGTAATTCAAAAGCCGCTCCATCAAAATAAAGAATTCATAATGGCGATGATGATCGCACCACCAATTTTCTCCGATATATATAACCGATACACCAATAACTCAACCAATTCCCAAATATTTTCAACTCAAATACACCACTGTGGCAATAATTTATTTCATTATTTTCACAGTGTATTGATTATAAAAAAAAAAAAAAACGCAGATAAACAAACCTCCGTACTTGAGTAATAAAAAATGTATTACTAATTTTTTTTCTCATTAAACAAATGAAAATAATTAAAAAATTAAATGATCCGTTTATTTTATAAATATTATCTATCTATCACCACTAAATCTATATATTTTTTTTGTTTAAAAAATTATACAATTATGTTGTTTAAAATTTTTTAAATAAAAAAAAACAATTAATTACTGAAAATTTTTCACGTTTTATATCAACCCTTTTTTTATATCAATTTCCAACCCTCTCACTCCCTATTACAAATATATTCAAAGAAAAATATAAAGCAATTTAACAATTGGTTGATTTTCAATCGTTGCACGAGGGTGCAATACATTGTCACTTAATTTTAACAACAATAAAATTATTGACAACAAAAATAAAAAAAAAAACAAAAGTAAATAAAAAAAAAAATTTTGTTTCAATGGTAATTAATTTACTGAGTACTTATTAAGTCAAAAAAATTAAACGGTTTTAAGAAAATAAATAGGGTTGATTAAAATTTATCGTGAAATATTGAAGCGTTGTTTCTAACGACTCTCGTTGACAGTAGTAAATTTAAAAATCAACATATTTGTCGATGCTTTTGGTTAAATATATATGTATATAATATATAAGAATATAAATATATAAACATCAATATATAGTCTTGGATAAGCCGTTGTAAAGTGACTATCACTTTGCATAATATCAACGAGTATATCGACACGCCTACGTAATTCGGAGCCATTTACTCGTTGACTCCACTTTACATTGATCCTCTTGCCAACTACAACTCAACTCCTGTATCTCAACAATTTTACATGTCAGTCAATTGATCTCACAGACAAACTAACGCATCATTAAACAATATGATGGAGAAAAAACATTTAAAACAAGTAAAGAAATGATAAATAAAAAAGAAGAAATAAAAATGTATAATTTTCCTTTTAAATCCATCACATATCACGCTACAAAACAAGTTTTCAATAATTAGACATGTTTCTTATCCATATGACGTTACATCTCATCAGAGTCTTGTTAATGTTCAAGACTTATCATGAACACCAATATATGTGTATATATTTATAAACATAATCATTGTGAATATAATATTTTATAATAATAATTTTCTTTTTTATATTTTATTTCTCTCGTTATGATAATTTAAATTTTATTCATTTTTAAATATATATAAAAAATATGAAAACTTGGAAAATTATATAGAGATGAATTTAAGCTTGTGAGGTTGAAGAGATTACTTAAGTATTTTACATTTGATTTCAAGGATGATAAATAGAGAAAGATAAAAAATACTTGAAACGTTGTTTGCGCGAATGAGACAGTTGATGGGACCTCTTGTCCCCTTGGGGCAATATTCGTGAGACCAATCAGCGTATATACAGTCTCGTCTCATCTTAATGACACCTAGAGGCTAAAAATCCATGATATTTGACAACCGTATGCACGCTAACGAACTATCTCATAGTCGCGCGTTAACTTTTAAAAAATTATTATAAAAAAAAATTTTTTAAATTAAAAAAAAGTCATTTGTATGAAAAATGATATCATTTTTGAACGAAAAAAAAAACAAAAAAAAATATCATTATTTGTAGGTAGATGTCAAAAAAAAAAGTTAAATAGCATAATTTTTAATTAAAATATGAAAGTTAGAGAAAAAAAATTTTGAAATGAGAATTAAAAAAATGTTATATAAATTAAATGAATTATAATATGAATAACATATAAAATGAGTGTTTGCCCTTTACACATAATTTGTCACGAAATGTATTTTTTTTATATTTTGGAATTTCAACGGCAACAAATAATGCAGATGATATTATTCATGTACAAATATTTAAAGAGATAAATATAGAAATATATTATGAAAAATAATTTGGGGATAATAAATAATTGTTTGTGGGACATAATTTAGTAATTTTAAATTTATATTTTTCAATTGGCACATGGTCAACATGATATTAATATTAAACAATAAAAATAATATATAATATTTAAAAAATAAATAAATAACATTTTTTTTATTAATAGTTAATTTACTTAATTTTTTGTGTCGATAAAAATTAAGATATATATTTAATTTGTTTATAGATAATTTACTTGTTTTCTCAATGAAAAAAAAACGGAAACGTTATTGGCGCCGAGACGGAGAAATTCACGGGAAATACGGAGACATTTACGGAGTTCACACACATTTTTGACTATGTTTACCATAAGTTTTTCCGTAATTTTTACAAATGTCTCCGTAAATTCCCCTGTATTCGGTGCCAATATCGTTACCGTAAAAAAAAATATTGATCATTTAATTTTTTCGTAAATAAAAAATGTAATATTATATAAAAATAAAATAAAATGAAATGTATATTTAAAATTAATTTATTAAATTTTTTAATGAAAATTAAATCATCATATATATTATTAAAAAAATAAATAAATATAATCTATTTAATTTGTCAAGAAAAAAACGTGATTTGTTTTTATAAAAAATAAAAATTTTAATTATTTATTTATTCCAGCAAAATGTGCATAGAATTGTTAAAATATTATAATGAAAATTGTAACATACAAAAGTACAATACAACAGTGAAAAATTATTTTTTATATAAAAAATATGCAAGTGTGTATTTCATGTATACAATATATACTGTGTATTGTAACCTGCCAACTTTGAGAGCGGCTTTAGCTTCTGATTACAGAGTACGATGAATCTCACCTCTCTGATGTCTGAGATACACACATACATTTTAAAATATATTTATATATATACATTGTACACACATTTATACATTTATTTTCTCTCAACTGGTCTCAACTATCGTTTGTATATGAGATCTCTTTTATATTATTTTTATTTTTCTTTGATGGACCACAACTGTACATAGCTCATACAAAATGCAACACACGTCTATAGATCAAACCGACGCCCATTATTTTATTTTTTTTTTAATATTTTACATTTTTATCTATACTTTTATTTAAAATTAAAAAAAAATAAATTGTTGATGCAAGTCAAACGATAAAATATATGTATTGAGAGGTGTTGCAAGTTGTTTAATAAAAATATAAAAACATCATGGTGGTCCAAATTATTTTCCCAACAATATTTTACAATTATATTTGAAAAAAAAAAAAAAAACTATCTCACAAAAGATTATTAAATTTATAAATATATATTATTTTTTCATTTAAAAAAAATTTATAAAAATAAATAAATTGAGTTTTTAAAAATAGAAAATTTATTAAAAATAATCATAAATTTTTTCTATAAATTTATTTTCATGGTGGTCAAAAATCAATCATGAAATTTATCATAAATAAAACACCCTAATATAATTTTTATATTTATTATTTATTTGTATTTTTGTATATTGAATATTTGGCTATATCTATTTTAAAAATTCACGTAATTGCTGATGGTGACCACATCATTAAGCTAAATTGATTCTTCACCTTGCACGATGTAATAATGCCAACTATTATACCCACATTATTTTATACATCTATATTTCCTTTTTTTTTTTCTATAATTTGCTGCCTATTTTTTTTACAATATATATTCTCGATGAATTGATATATAACCATGATTATTTCTTTTGTTCAAATTTAAATGCATGCATCTGTTAAAATACATTATCTATTTTTTTTTTTATTTTTCATCTATTATTATTTTTCTTGTGTTTGTGCAAAAATAAAAATGAGATGTTTATTTGTTGAAGAAGAATTGCTCATTTTTTTTCGTATTTTATTTCAAGTCAATTCTATGATGATAGGTAGCATGAGAGATACAATATATATAAAATAGTTTGGCGCGCGTTTCTACCCACAATCGCAAACCAGTGGCGTGTGTGCGGCGGCAAAATTTGCCAGATTAGAGACCACCAGGATAATTAAGTAGCGCCCCTCAAATAACATGCAGGTACTCTCAAAAATACCGCGATATCAAATTTTTCATCTTAAATACTAAAAACTAAATTTGGATTAAAAAAAAAAAAAAACATTTTGATATAAAAATAAAAAATTATAATTAAAAAAAAAAAAAAAAAGAATTATATAATTTTATTTTTGCAAAAGAAATTAATTTTTAAATAATATATATAAATAAATAAAAAAAAAAAAAAAAAAATGAAATAACAGTTGAAGAAATAAGAATGAGAAGCATGAGAGTTATTTGGAGTGATTTAAGAAAGAGAGAAGTGCAGGAAAGGTGTGATTCCAAAGTGTCTGAAGACCGCAAAAGATCTAACTGCTGGAACTGAGAAAGGATAAAAGATGATGCGGCTCGATCACCAGATGAGAAGATACAAAATTGTTATGAAATGAGTGAATGAGTGAGACAAAAATTACATGAATATTGCGATGATGATGATGATGATGCTGATGATAGTGGTGGTGGTGGTGTTGTTGGTTAGCAAGAGAGGGTAAATATTGTACATTGAAGGGGGTTTAGTAGGGGGAAAAATAGGGGGAATGATGATGAAGGGGGGATGAAAAGGGGGAAGAGATCAAACGAGCCGACGAGCCACGGGGTGGTCTCTACCCGCGTTCCTTCCACTCTTTCTTCATCATTGCCACGGTCTTTTGAGATCGTGTGTATTGCTTTTTTTTTCATATATATATATACTAACAAATGCATATATATACCCATGTACATATAAACTATCTATATATGCAATATTTATTTCATATTTATATCATTCATATTTTTATGGTATCGCCATTATCAAGTACTGATTGGAAGACAAGATCATAAATTTTTTATTTTTGAAAAATTAAATTTTTTTTAATCTAAAATATCAAGAAATTTTTTAATGAAAATGAAAAATTATATTTTCATTTTCATGTTTTTTTTGTAAATAAATTAAAATATTAGAGTAAAAAAAATTACAGTGATGAAAGAGTTTTTTTTTTTTTTTCTATAAATTGATATGTAATATATATGCATAATGGGGTTGGGCATATATTATTTTATTTTTCATATATGGGGGATGATTTTAGTTGCAAATCGCGAAGCGCCGGAAGATCCGACAAAGGCACTGATTCATTTTCAAAAGAAAGACCGCATGATCACTTGCCGAGAACAAGAGGCGCGCGCTTCGTTTTTTTTTTTTTTTTTGTTTATTTTTTTTCCTCAAGGCACTTGTACACATATATACATTTTAGAACACGCATTAACATTATAGTTCATCACTACACTTGTCTTTCTTGCATTCTATTTTTTTTTTTTTTTTTAAATATTCTACTACCCTTTTTTTTTTTTTCGATGTTCCTTGTGGCAATCACTCGCGGCATCTGTGTTATTTCTTCCACACCTTGGTGATTATCATACAAATGTCGATGATGGTGTCAAGATTATAAATTTTTGCATCTTTTATCACAAATTTTAAAATTGAAGTGAAAAAAATGAGCAAAAATTTTTGTTTTAATATGAATTGCATTATTTTTTTTGGAAATAAAAAAAAAAAAAAAATGCTAAGAGCTTTTTGATTTCTTGTTTTTATATAAGATAATAAAATTTGTAATTAAACACTGGGCAAGAATTTATGACGAATCATGACTAAATTTAGATATAATTATTATTTTTCTTCAAATTTAACGAATTTTTTTTTATGTTAATTCGACAAAAATAATCCAACAAAATACGCTAAGTCAAAAAATATTTAAACTGTTACATTAAGTTTCGTCGACATTTTTTTTTTTTTTGACTATAATGACTATTCTCTGAATTTATATTTGTGAAAAAAAAAAAACCAAAAAAGCTCATTATCGTCAGGCACAAGCCAGGTGAAAAATAATGTCGACTTTCGAAAATTGATCTCAAAACGACTTCAAAATATCACAACTAAAATTAAAGTCAACCCAAAAATTGGGCATAATATAAAAAAGCTCAGTGGATTAAATTTCAGACGACATAATTTTTTATAGAGCAAAAAAATTAATAAATCAGACTTAAATTTTCGATTTTCCATACTTGTTACAATTACACCAACAACATAATTATTTACACTAAGAAAAAATTGATAAACAATATATAATACCAGCACAAAATAGTAAATAAAATTTCAGAAAATAATATAAATAACAAATATAAGCTCATAATGTCAAAATAATAATTAATTGATATTTGCATTTAGACCTCACGCATTAAATGAAAAATTGAGAAAATAATAATTGAGGCACGAGACTAATAGCCATTGGTATTTTAGCCGAACCAGATGTTGAAGAAATTAGTAAATTCAAACAGGTAAAAGGGCGTCTGGTCCCTAATAATTCCGGATACAATCGACCATCTTTCAAACACCTTATTTCTACCTTTTTTTTTTTTTTATTTTTTTCCTTCGACTATTATCTCATCTAATTCCTTACTCTCTCACATTCATGCAACAACAAATATTATATCTTTTTTTTTCTTAGACACAAAACAGTTTTACCCTATGCCACAAGACATGGCATATCATGGTGGTGTTGTGTATTACCCTGAACAGCTATAGCTCAATTTGCCGACACCTCGCTAAGTATAGGTTGAGTGGGTGGTCCAACAAAGTTCAAGATTTTATTCTTGCCCAAGAAATGGGAAAAAAACTATATACACAAGAAAATAAAAAATTGTTTTCTTTGCATAAACCATGTACTTTTTATATTTATTTATTTTATTTTTTACAATTTAAAAAAAAAAAAACAATAAAATATATCCTTGTACTATATTTTTTGATAATACCAATAAAACTATAAAATTATTATCCGATGGAAAACAATAGACAGTGAGTGGGCGAAACTATAACGCCTACTTTTCACCCCCTATATAACATTACAAAGGATATCTCAAGCTTTACTTCCCATTTTTTTTATTTTTATTTTTTCATCTTACAGGTGGGATAATAATTAATATATTAAAAAAAGAAAATTATAATAATACTTTTATTATACAGAGAAAGTGTAAGCTAGATATATAATAAATAAAAAAATAAAAATAATATTTTAAATTATTTATTAAAAATAATTTTAATCAAGTGAAAAACACACGTTGACAAATCATTAATCAATTTCCGCTTACAGTAACACAATCATCTTTCAAATGTTAATTAATTCGTGCATTTAATCCCCTCTATAAATTAAATATATAAAATTTTTTTTATTTTTTTCTTGTATATATTAATGTCTATTTTATTTATCATAATACAATTTAAATATAGAAAATATGAAAATAAGAAAAAATGAAATATATAAATAAATATATTAAATATATTGAAAAAAAAAAAATTTCATATATTTTACAATTTTAATCGATGCGCGCTATATTTTTGGAGTTTCAAACGTACTATAGTATTGCCGCGTTGCCGCGCACGCTGCTGCGGCCCTGTGTGACTCGTGTAATTGGCTCCCAACTGGACTTCAAAGGGTACCGCTTGCCTTCATCCACGCCGCCATACGACGCAAGTATCATGGGAGGTGGTAAATAAGGCGCGAGGAGAAAAGAGAATTTTTTATTTTATTATTTTTTAAAGGTAAGATTGGGAGGTAAAAAGGGAGGTAAAAGAGGTAAGCAATCGTGCAGCGTGGTCGCGCGAACACCAATACGTATTTGGAGTAAGTGAGAAAACAAGATATGAAACTCTTTTCTTTTTTTTAATATAATATTATATATTTATTATATACAAGAGAGTGTGATAGAATGATATTAAAGTTGTATTGTCCGCGAGTATATGTGAATGTATACTATCGGCAATGATAACCTGATGAGACAGGTTGAATGTTAGCGCGTGCGCAAATGAATTCAACAAGGATAAATATATATAAAAAAACATGATTCTATATTATAAATGAAAAATAAAAAAGTGAGATAGATAGATATATATCAAAATATAAATTGAGAAAGAAGAAAACCATATAGTCTGACATGAACAAGACAGACAAGATTGCTTACTGGTGTTTCAACAGCGAGTTGCTGATACAAAGGTGTCCAATATTCTTGTCTCGTTTAGTTAATCGTATCCCATTTTCGATCGAAAAACACACCCGCCGGTGACGAAAAATACCAATCTTTAATATTACATAAATTTTAGGTGTGCCGATCAAAATTATAATCAGATGTCGAACATAAAATTTAAATATATATACAGCTGATATGAAACTTTTAAAATAAAAAAAAAAAAAAATAGAAATACATAACAATGGTAATAAAGTACATAGGATTAAGTCCACTTAGATGAAATGATTGCACAATTTTATTTTTTATATGATGCAATTAACTCGTTAAGTGTACTATTCTGATTAAATTTTTTTTAATTTTTTTTTTTTCTTCTTTCAATTAAACAAGGTGTTGAGTTACATTATATTGCAACATTGTTTTTTTTCTATTTTTATAAATTAAGATTGAATATTATATTTGTGTTAAATATATTTTTTTTTGTTAAATTATATGTCATAATATAGTACCTATATAGTGAATGAAATTGGCAGGGTTGTTGTTTAAGTTGGTTTGTCGTATGTCGGCCTCGATACGCACCACGGAGCGTCGCAAAATTTTAACACTCTCAAAAAATCGTCAAAAAGACCGACAATTCTCATGAGAGAGTATAGCAGAATATATATTATATCCTATACACCAGCATCACACGATTTTTGACTAACTGCAACACTATTAATTGGACACCGGTTTTGGCTCTTTTATTTTTTTATTCATTTTTTTCCTTTCACATATATATATATTAAATATAAATATATTATATATACACCTCCTGATATATCCTTCTTGTTGCTCTTCCTACCACGGTTATATATTTCATCAATCATTTTTTAAAATAATCTTTGCAAGTATATGCATGTGCGCTGGTTTGTTGGTTGGATAAACGACGTCAAGAATCAAGATACACTCGAGAAATCTCTACACTGCGGATAATATACTTAATATATTTGCCTCTGGCTAAAAAACCCTTCAAAAAGACATCCGGGAGCAATGATGCTCTGTCTTGTTCGCATTTTAACCTCCTTTTGCTTCCCCGAAAAGAAAAAAAAATTAAATGAATATAAATAAAAAATGATTTCTACTGTGACTCGTTTTAAATGACGATTCTATATAAACAATTTTATAATTTAAGAGTATATGTATATATATAAAGAAAACGGTAACGATCTTGACGTTTTGCTCATTATGTTTTTTATCGTTTAGCCAACACCAAACCAGGTTTCACAAGCATACCAAAGTATAGAGAAATAAAATTAAAAAAATTAAAAATAAAAAAAGTAAGACGATACTACCATTGTCCATGTCGAATCGATCCATGCCAATCAACGGGTATTTTAGAAGAGAATATTGCCCCAGGGCAATGGCAAAAAGGGCTGACATAATTTTTTTTTTTTTTCATTATAAATATATAATGTAGGAATTTTTTTTTTAACAAATAAAAATCTTGGAAAAAAAGAATTTTTATAATTTTATGTTTTTCGGGGATTTTTATATTTTAAAATAATTTTTTATTATTTTATTTTATTGTTTTAACGACAGGGAAATATTATTAAGATGAAGAGAACAGAAAAGAAAAGTATTATTAATACTGTGTATATAAAAAAATAAAAAAAATAAAAAAAAAAGAGCAAGAGAGAAATAAAAATGTGTATAAATATATACGAAAGCTGAGAAGTTGAAGAATGGTCTTGGGGTCGGCAAGTTGCTACAGATCCGTCTCAATCAGGTCGAAATGCTGAGAAGGAATCGATAGATCAAGGTAACACCTCTGAGCATCTTTTAGCTGAAGAACATAACGTTACAACTTGGACCAGTTTTGTCTATATATATTTTTGTTCATCCTCAACGTGTTTCTTCACACGGGAGAGACTTTGCTTCTTTGGATCAACGACAAAGATAGAGTATAATATCAAAACAAGAATGAAAATAAAATAATAACAGCAGCTTTGGTTGAAGAGTAAGAGTGGGAGGACGTCGGGGATGTTACCTTTGATGGTGAGGATACTAAAAGCCTCTATTACGACTCGAAATATACTACTGCTTATACCTGCAACCATATATAGTCCCCGTTGGTCTTGGTCGGAAAATTTTTGAATATTTATATTAAAATTAATTATGAATTTAAGTATGGTAATGAAGAATTGAAGAGAGATTAAATTACTAAATATAAATATTTAAAATGAGTTATTTAATTATGTATAATTAGTAATTTATTAGAATTAATTTAGAATTATTTATCTAGTTTGAGATGAATTTTTACTTGAAGAATAACGATAGTATTTTCAAAAGAAAAAATAAAAATAATTAAAATTAATTTTTAGAAGGGTTAGGATAATTATATTTAGAAGCATAATTTTATGAAATTCATGCCCAGAAATATTTATTCAAACAAACGTGATCCTGGTCGAAAATTCCCAAAAAAAGAAAAAAATTACAAATCAAAAAAAAAAAAAAAAATAGAAATAATTGAAATTTAACTTTAAATATTTTTTGGATAATCATATTTTGGTGTTGCTCAAATATTAGAAACATAAAATTCCGAAATTTGTCTTTAGAAATATATTCACACAAAAACGACCTGCAGCAAAAACCCCCGAGTTTTTTGCCTACGGGTTATATGAAAAACGGTAAATTCAGTTCCACCAAATGTGACCAGGTACATCTTCGAATGTCGCAAAACAATGGCCCAGGGGGTAGCCATGGGTCCATGGGATGCCACAGAACTGAATTTACTTAGGTCCTAGAAATTCATGGCAAATTATAAAATTCAAAAAAAAAAAAAAATAGTTGAAATGGCAATAAATATGAGAAATAATATTTATTTTTTTATTTTTATTTATTATTTTTTATTACTCAGTAAATTTAATAGACAATAATTTTATGATTATTAAAAAAAATTAATTGAAACAGTAAATTTCTTTTAAACAATATTTAAAAATTGCAAAATTATTTTAAATTATCTCCATCTTCAAAATCATTCAAATAATAAATTTCTATATTTTTTCAAACTTAAAAAAAAATTTATTCAATAAAAAATATAAATAAATTTTTAATTATTCAATAGGAGGGCGTATACTAATTTTATATTTTATCAATATATAAATGAAGAATTGATGGATAATGTATTTTAGTAGATGTGAATAAAAAATTAATTATAACTACATCAAAAACATAATTGGCAAACTCATTCAGCAGCTGCTTTTGCCATGTTATATATCAATTTTTATCTCGTTTAAATTTTTTTATACGCATCTATTTTTTAATTTATTTTCTCTTTTTTTTTTTTTTTCTATCTTTTATTTGATTATCTTTCAATTCTAATGCATGAGTATATATTTGCTCCATGAAAACTTCATGATAAACAAAAAACAAACTTGCTACCGAATATATTTAAATAAACAAACACGCATTCGACCTTGAGATAACTTGTTAAATATATTAAATAAATTTTTAAATAAATATTAATATTAAAAATAATTTCCCAACAAAATTTTCAGGTACAGATTTTTTTTATTAATAAAAATTGCTGTATATTTTCTTGTTTTGAAAATGCTTGAAAATACGTCGGTCAAGATGAAAGAATTTTAATACAGATGTATAATTTTTTTATATTTTCTTTTTATGGATTTATATTGCTATCACCCAAATAATACACAACCCTCGGCACACACACAATCGTCTTAAAATATTTTCATATATTTTATTTATTTTTTATTTTTACAACCAACCAGTCAACCACCAAGGTCGAGATATATTCTTTGCTTTAATTACCCATCTTTGAAAGTTTTGTAATGTGTCTGTATAGCCCCGAAGCCAGTGTATTCTGGCAGGTCTCTGAAGTATATACAATATAACCGTGCCGACGAAAAGAAGCAGCACATTATCGACACCGAAGATAGTCGCTGTTTCTTTGTGCTCGAATGCACAAGCCAAAAAAAAAAAAGAAATATATAGGTATCTATATAAAAATAATAAAAATACCAAAAAAAAAAAGATGTAATACCCTCTCATCCAGGCCGGCGGGCAAAAGAGGAACAACACGGCGGAAATTCGGAAGCGGATGATTTCACACCGTGCGGATACATATTTTTAAGGGGAAGGAGAAAATAAGGTGACCACTTCTCTTTTTTTTTTTTTAACTTAATTTTTTTTTTTTCTTTGGGCAATGTATATTTTTCTTGGTCATCATCAACCACCCAAATGAACCAATCGTACTTCTAAGAACCTAATAAAAACCGGTAGGATAAAATTGAATCGAGCACCGGCATCGTTCACTCGTTTTGAGTCCTGAAAAATGACTTTCCAAGGGAACTAATTTACTTTTTTTTATTTTATATCATCTCTCACACAGGCTTCCTTTTTTTTTATTATTCATTCATTCATTTATTTATTTTTTTTTTTTCTCTTATTCATCTGAAGACTGAACCGCCTTCAGATTGTGTGAATGCCGCTTCGTCAAGCGGGAAAATTCTCGTTTACGCTAAACAAGTTCATTCGCTGACCACTCAGGCGGTCTGTATCCAATCGACTCGTTAATTAAAAAAGTTTTTCATACCTTCTGGACATACACAATAATAATCTCAATGTGCTTGTTCAAAACTTAATATATATTTTACTTTATTATTATTTTATAAATTTATCTTGATTATTTTTTCTTCTTCTTCTTTTGGAGATGGAGACAAATAAAATTGACGTAAAAGACAGAAGTTATGACATTTTTTTTTTTTAATTTAAATATGTTATTTAAATAAAAATAATCATATAAAAAAAAAAATACAGTTAAGCCGATGATGATGGAATATATGAGTAGTAGTTTTTAGAAAATGATGACAAGTATCAACGATCATTATTCAAATTAATCAACGAGGTTTTAGAAATTTAAATTTAAATAAAAATAATAAAAAAATAAATAAATTCGAGGGGAAAAAAAAAAGGATACTCAAGTTTATTTGGGTCTGCTAATTGACAGGTCCATTGTGTTGACGATCCTGAAGGCTGAATCGCTGAAAACGATTTTTTATATTTTATATACACAAAATTTTTTTAATTTTTATATTTAATCTCGATTTTTATTTATTTTCTTTTGATCGTACTTTTTTTTTTTTTGTCATTTCTTGAAACATAATCGTTTGTGGGCAATATTCTTATACCGCAGCGTCAGGGCGGTCTCTTTGGAGTCCACGATATTTTTTATTTTTTTTTTCTTTATCCACGGAGTCAATTTTTTAAGGGGTATATACCATTGGATCGCTAATTGATTAATCATGATCTTCAGTATATACGCTTCGCAGCGCTTCCATCTAACTTTCCATTAACCTTTTTTTTTTTTTTTATATTATTATTATTAATTTCACATATTGAAGAAAAGATGAGGTATATGATCGCATAAAAATATTTTTAAAACAATAAAAATTCTAGTAGTTATAAAGATAGAAAATATATAATGAAAAAAAAAAACCACCCACGAATGAGAGAAAGAAAAAATGAATGGAAAAAAAAATATAGGAAAATTGACAATGCACTCAATTGGTAGTACAAATTGCTCAATTAAAGTTTCAAGTGTATAAAGTAAAACAAACGAGTAGTAAGTTGTATATGATGATCGACAAGACCAAGCCTAGATCACCAACATAGTTCAACTTTTTTACATGAAAATAAATAAAAAAAATAGTGAAACCACCTTGTGCACAAGATGATTCTCATGTTGATGGTTATATACAAAAAAAAAAAAAGAGTAGAATAAATAAATGAATAAAAAAAAGTAGTTTTATCTCAGCAGTATACGCAGAAAATCTCAATCATCAAGACTGAGCAAATTTCTTTTGTACTAGCTTGCAGTCTAAACGCGACCAATGATTGGCCAAGGGGCGTTCAAAGAGTACCGCCATGACTCGTCCAAGACTCAAGCACGAACACGTCTTTTGTTTGATGAAACAATGGCGCATATAAGAGGTGAGGCCCACCTCACTTAGCGTGTTGTACAGGATCTTAAAATCAAGTCTTCAATGACAAAAAATAAAAATAAAGCGAGAAATTCTTTCATAAGAGGGATATTTAATCTATTAGGAAAATTAGCATTCTTTTAAATCTTTCATTTGCAAAAGGTGTGAACTTCTTATTTTACAAAATTCTTTAAAATAACATGCTTCAAGTTTAGTTTTATAATTTATCAAGCCAATCGACCCAACCCACAATGAATTTTAGAAAAATATAAAAATATAAAAAAAAAATTATATAGCAGTATTTAGTATGACTATAAAAGGATAGATCAAATTGACTGATATAACAAATCTCTAATTAAATAATTATAGGAGGCTAGAATTTTCATTTTCATTTATTTTCATTTAACTGCATGGTATCTTGACGATTATTGTCTCGTCAAACCAATAGCTTTTTCCACGCCCTCATTTCACTCCGTTGATGTCTATCTTCTTGCACAAAAAAAAAAACCTCAAAGCAATTTTTTTATAAACGTTTAATATTTTTGTCTACGGATTAATGCTATTTTATAAAAATTATTACTGTGATTTTTATTTTTAATTGTATAAATTTTGAATTAATAATTAAATATAGAAAGTGAAAAATATATTCAATTAAATTGGAATAATATTTATTCATAATAAACAGTATAGGGCGAAAAACATTTTTAAAAAATTGCAGACAAGGTTTACGAATAAATAATAATGTTGATGATCAAAAAAATTGTCAACAAAAATATTGGTGGTCGAATAATTATGAATTTTAAAAATAGTGAAAACTTGAAAGCGACTGTCTCAAGAAAATTTAAAATTTATGGACCATTACAATCCGTTCTAGTCGTTTTTTTTAGTTACTAAGAATTTAAATAATTTTCGAGTAATATAGTATTATAATAAAATATAAATTTGATAAGTACCAAGGGAATAGAAAACTGTATTTTTTATTTGTACTAAATCTTTAATGTTTGTGCTTTGATATATATTTATAAATTATATTTAAAAAAAAATAATTGAAATGAATTTAATAAACAATAAACAAAAAGTTTAAATTTCGAAAAATGATTAATTGTATAAATATCACAAGTAAGCCATATCTTAATCTCATTGAGTAAGTAATGAGATAAAGATTGAGCTGGATCATAAATAAAAAATGAAAGAAAAAAAATTAGAATGCCTATTATTTTTAAAAATATTTTAACTTTGCGTGAATGAAAATGATAAGAGCCGGCTGTACATGATAAAATTAAAAACAACAGTTGAATTGTAAATATTGTTGGTATTATAGGTAGAGGTTTGTTGTTGAATTGTTGGTTGACCATATCATGGATGAACACGCTCAAGCTAAACCTATTTACAAACTCAATCGTTGCAACAATGACCGAATACGAATTTACGTCAAGTAGCTTATGATTTTAGCATCATTGTGAGTATCATCTGACCTACCAAATATCTGAATAATAATTCTGTTGGCAATGTCATCAGTATGCAACATCAACGAATTATTGGTAAACAAAACAACGAGTGTTGTCGCAACGAGTATTGAATAATGAATTATTAATTTTAACCAATAATGTATGAATTCAACGACATTATTATCATTCAAATATATTTCAAATGATGAATAATAAAGTAATGCTCAACATGGAAAACAGTTGAAATAAAATATTAAAATTTTAGATGGGATTTTATCAATGAACAACAGGTTCTTTTTTGGACATCAACATCAACATCACAATGACGAAATTTTCGCGAATGACCTCCAGCAGCGCCAATGTGAATTAAAATCTTCTGTCTTTTTTTTTTTCACGTTCTCTCTCACTCATCTAATAATAACAATAAATTAATTAAAATTGAATTACAATAATTAATAACTATCAATTTATTGCTTTAATTATAATCAAGAATCACGCCTCAAAATTTATCAAAACAAGTACTGAATTTTCATCGAAATAATACTCAAAAAAAAAAAAAAAAGAGTAAAAAAAGGGCAGCTTCTGGCAAACTATATATGAGTAAAATTTTATATTTCAAAAATTGTAATTAAAACATAATTAATTTACAAAAATTATTACTCACTTTATAGCAGTTGACTCTGGCTATCGTTTAAATATTTTTTTATAATTGATTGTTGTCAATAAAATTAGTATCAATCGTATAATGAGGCGGCTTTTCTTTCAGATGTAGTCAACAACAAACAACCGGCCAAACTTTAAAAAATGAGAAGGGAAGCCGCCTTGTCGTTCCCCAGTAACCAATGACCATTGGCTGACAAAAAAAAATGCGCAGTTGTTGGTGGTGGAACGCTGCTCGAAAATGGTAAAGTAGAAAGCGGAACTACAACACTACAGTACATGGAAAAAACTTAGATGGCGCTATATTTTATTTCTTAAAAAATTAATTTATTATTTCAATAATTATTGTATTTTGTTGCATAATTTTATTATTTTTTTGTCATTTTTATTTTTATTATTATTTTTACTATAATTATTGACCAATAGTTGTTTATGTATAACGATAATTGTTGTTTAATTATTGTTGTATAATTGTCATTCAAAAAAACCGCCATAAAATTTTTTTCTAGAATTTATAGCTGCTACCTCTAACGGACGCTTGGGAGAATTTCAGTCTCAGGTTGTCTTTTGCCGTGAATACGTAACGTCCGCCCTCATATTGCTGATAAATTTTTCTCTCTGGCATTATTAGTTGTAATAAATAATTGTTTTATCGTTTTAATCAAGTGCTAATCCTCTCGTGTTTTTTTATTTATTATTTTTTTTGTTTAATTCAACCGCGAATCGTGGATATTGGCAAGATTGCTCGTCGGAAAAACAGCATTGATCAAGGCTCTCTCATATCAGTTTGTGTTAATTTTTTTCATACGTTTGATGAATTAATTGTTACAAAAATTATGAGTAATTATTTGATATAACAATAAACAAATAACAGTGTAAATAATTTGTCATTGTTGAGCACGACAACATAAAGTTTAATTTTATTTTTTATCAATAGAATGTCTTGTAGATTTAGTTTTGGCAAACCGTGATTCATTTGTTTACGATAACATTCTCGTGTTCAAGTGTCGTTATTATTAATTATTATTATTCTAAAATTATAAATAAATTAACAAATAAACACAAGTGATTATGATGCTAATTGAAACGAGGTATTTTAGTGACATGTGTAAATTTCATCATCTTGAATACATGGGATGTTGCTGGATGTAAGGTAAGAAATTATATTTTTAACATTTATTTATCTGGCTAATATTTATTTATTGTGATATTTCAATTGTTGTTTGATATGTTTTTTTTATTGTGTATCTATTTGACATAATTTCTTTATTTTCATCTTGCTCCAAAAATATTTGTTATAATCATTCAAATTAGTTAATTGTCAATGACAAAAAAGAGCTTAACATTAACATCAACATCAAGTCCACCAAGAGCTACATGCACTCTTTATTCACCTGATACATTTTTTTTATTTAACTGTATTTGTAACCAAGATCAAGTGCTCCAAGTTGTTGTCTGTTACATATTCTCTTAAAATTTTATTGACAAATGACAATCACGACAAACTTGCCCTTGAAATCATGTTATCATTATTCACTAACATGAATGTAAAAATATGTAGATTCACTAGCTGCTCCAACATAATCAAATAGCTATTTTAAACAATTAAACATGTTGAATAATTAATTAATTACAAAAATTATTAACAATATATCTGTGAGTGGTAAAAGCTGTTTTAATTTTACCTTTGAAACTGGCATTGATGATTTGTTGTTAGTACTTTTAGCTTTTGCTCCAACTCATTTAGTACCAAGTGCTTTTGATCAATCACATCCTTCGTTATATCAATTTATTAATATTCTAATTTTTATTGTCCATCTTTAAGTTGATAACATTTAATATGAGCAATTGAAAAATCTTCCAACAACTGGTCTATCATCAGCAACAACTTCTTGCTCACAATACAATATCTTGATAGCTCAAGTACCAGTATATACTATTTGCCTTTTTCTTTCCCATGTCTATAATTTATCAAATCATAAAATTAAAATAGTACATATCAAATCAGTACAAACATTATTAAAAAAAAAATTTAATCATATGAAAAAAAAACAATTAATTGAATTGTTAGATCAATACCATATTTTTTAACATCTTTTTTCAATTATGTTTTTGAATAAAATAATTGTCTCACTACTGCATCAACATTTACCTGGATAAAAAAAATTAAATAATTATATTTTTTATTCCAACAAATAATTAAAAAGTCAATTTATATAAATATTTTACCTCAAAAAGCGACAATTGTTCTTTCATCTGGCAATTTACTGTTCTTCAAACAAGACTTGATTCAGGTTCACCAATGGTCTCCTGATTGCTCTTGATACCCAACAGTACCTGTTGCTTTTTTTGTTGTACTACAACAACATCACCATGTCCATTACAAAGTCTTGATCTTGTAATGTCTTGTAATTATTCCACTTGGTACCATTTAGGATTTTTTTTTATTTAGCAACATCATAACCTTACCATCAGTTTATCTTTTTTTTTTTTTTCTTATCTCACTGTCGGTCAAAAAGATGATTGTCAATAAAAAAGTTAACTATTTTATCACAACCATCAAGCTAAATTTGAAAAAAAAAAAATTTGTTTATTCAATATAATTTTAATAATTATTAACAATTTGCTTTAATTATTATCAAGATTTATTTTACTTTAAAATTTTGTTTTTCTTTATTTGATATTTAAAAAATTTTTCATGTGAATTAATTTGTTGGTCAAGTTATCCCACATCAACAAGGTGTAGCCTATTTTTTTTCTCTTCAATTTTATTAAGAATAATTCAAATAATTTACCAAATTTAAAATGAAAAGAAAAAAACATTTTTCTAATTTATAATTTACCAGCCTACAATTTTTTATTTATTTTATTTCATTTACATATTAACCATTAACGATAAAAAAATAATTACAATAATTTAAAAAATTAATAATATTCAATGTTTATTTATAAAAAAATTAAATCTAATTTTGTTTGAAATAAAAAATACCACCACATAGTATTTAAATAAACAAAATAATAAATAATTTTTTTTTTTAGAGCAATAAATATTGTATTTTGAGTGTAAAATCCATTGAAATCCTATGACGAAAACAAAATACGTTAATATAAATTGAAAAACAATCGTTTTACTGGCGGTCCTGTCACTCTCATATCAACAGACCTCAAAATAAAAAAATATAAAAAACAGTATATCGTATTTAACTCGCATCATCACATCAGTCAGTCATCTGTTTCTACACTTTTCTATATCGTATTAGTTTATTTTTCAAAAAATGACTGCTAAAAACACTGCATTCTCGCCACAGAATATATACTTCCATCAGTAATTTCAATACTATTTTTAGTTTTATAAATAACATTTAAAACGTTTAACAAAATAATTGAGTATACATAACATGCTCATTTTGTCATATTGTACTGACATTTGCCAGTTTATTTTATCTCGAAAATTAATATATACATATCTGTTATTTTTTTCTCAACTTAATTAACATCAATAAATTTGAATTATTTAATTTAAATTGTTGAAATTGAATTGTCGGGTAAATTGCAACTCACTATATAAATCTCAGACTATTATTTTACGAAAATTAGTAGCTTTGCCACAGCCTTTGGCGAATTTCCAACATCTACTCTTGATTTTTCAACATGTAGACTTTTTTTTTCCTCATGTACTAACATACTATCAATTTTTTTTTATTTTATCTTCAATAAATAATTATATATTTTATATTTATTAAATTAATCATGCTTGCGTAATAATATGCTTTGATTTAAATTATTTTTTTTTTTTTTTGAATATAAAGAAAATGATAATATATAACATTCCATTATTTTCAAGTGGCCACTTTGAATTTATTTTGATACAAAAAGCTCATCTTCATCATGGTCAACCACTCAGTATATTTTTTTGAGTGACTCATATTTTATACTATTGATCTTTAATATTTATTAAATCATAATTTTCATTATTTATTCATGCAGCTTATAAATAAACAAATAATATATTCAATTTTTTTATTTTTACATTATTTAATTTTTAAACTTTATTATTTATTTCTATTTTGATATTATTTTATTTTTAAAAAACAAAAAACATTCTATTGTTATAATGACGCTGTGACAAAGACATTGTATCAATTTAATTTTTCATGTTTTCAATTGATAAAAAATAGACAAATAATAATAACGATAAGTGAAGAAAAAAAATTGAGTATTTCTTTTATTCTCTTGTGCACAGTTCGACCACATGAAACGCTGTTGATTGGCTCCGGTCGTTTGACAATTTTCCTCAACGCCGGAGATATATAAATTTTCTATTTTTTATTTTCAACAGAAAAATTTACTCAATTGCCTCTTTGAGATTCGTTCGTTCGAAGTAACAGAAAAACGTTTTTCTTACGATCAACTAAATTGTTTTTTTTATTTTTCAATATTTATTTATTTAAAAGAAAAAAAAAAAAATTGTATAGTTACTTTGACTGACTGTGTTTTCATCTCAACTGTATGAAGTCTCTTAATCGACAAATTAATGTTTCTTTATGTCAAATTTTAAAGTTGAAAATTAACATCAATCTTCCTTTGGAAATTTTATTCACTCAAAGTACATTTATAAATGTAATAATCAAGAATCTCAGAAGTTTTATCGGAATTACCATCTACAAGTTTTCAAATTTTCCATCAAAATAATTTATTTTACTTTTTTATTTTCACAAAATATATGTCTTCTAATGTTTCCTATTTTTTTTTTTTATTTTAAACCTCAAACGCTTTTCTCAATTCTCATCCTTTAAAAATTTATTTATTTATTTTCTCAACATTTTCATATCCCACGTACTTTGCTCTACAACCTGACACGCGTTTCGTCACCAAGGCAACCAACTCGTCATACAGACTATTGAAGAGTCCAAAGTAGCGGGGGGAAAAACTTTACTTAAACTTTTTCATCTTTCCGAAAATGAAAACGAAAAAAAAAAAAAAAAAATTATCAAAACATATATATATTTTTTATACACACATGTACAAATGAAAATATTTAAAAAAAATTCTCATATTACTTGAAATCCATTAAAAATCATATGTGAAGATTTTTTTTTTTTATTTTTTTTTTTTTGCTTTAATAAAATTCCAAACGGATTGTCGGTTATTATACTTTAAAATATTCAACTAAAATTGTGGTGGTTGGAAAAATCAAGAGTATATTTTTTTCCCTTTTTCAATTTTTATTTTCATTTGACTTTTTTTTTTTTTTTACTTTTTGGCCACCCAGGTTGAAATGACTCGTGAAAAAATTGATAATCCTCGTCATGAATATAAGTAGTACTTTTTTATTTTTCATTTACACATAGATGAATATTTTTATCAAGTCAAAAAAAATATAATTTTTGCAAAATAAAATCTCGGAATAAATTACAATAGTCATTATCTATTGTTATGCGAAGTACAATGAATCAAATATGTACGGAAATTGATATGGAATTTTGTCTTGTGAAAATTTTAAATGTTTTAAACTTAATTGCCATGTCGACACAGTGTCATATGCTGTCCTCAGCTTGACAAATTACTGAGTAAATGAATATTCAAGTATTGTATGAGTGTGACAAATGAAAAAGTATATATATAAATGAGAAAACGACTCGTTATTTTAAACTGAGAATGAATTTATCCCCTCTTTTTATCATCCCTTATTCAACATCTAGGGTTTGGTTGTTAACAGCTAATGAAAATTAGCTTTCATCACTTGATTTAACGTTAAATTGTTCTTTCTTTATATATATACATCGACACCAAAGTCCAATATCGAGTACAGTAAATTTAAATATATAAATTTTAAAACTCTTAAAATTATTTAACTCAATTGTTCATTTAATTATTTAATTTATTTATTTCATCAAAATATTTTTTTTGTATCAACTAATATTTATTTAATTTTTTTAAATTTTCTTTTTAAACGAGGGTATTTTTTATAAAGTCGTTAAATATAAGAGTGTTTTAAATGCCAATAAGTCAGTGATGTTAAACACCCCCAGATAATATTTTGTATATCATACTGCTTGAATTATATGACTCTAGAATGTTTTGAAATTATTATAAACAAAACGATAATGAATTGCAGAAGTTGCTAAATTACATTGAATTACTCTAGTTTTATTGTTTTAAAAAAATAATAATAATTATTGTTTTATGAATATAAATCATCACAATAATTTTTCCATATGTAAAGCTGTTTTTTTCTTTTTGTTTGTTGACGGATGTTATTAATTTTAATTGTTATTAACAATTGTTTGATATTTAAAATTCAATTATAAACTGAGTAGTGGTTTATGAGCTTTTTTTGAAAAATGAATTGGTGACAAAAGAGCAATTTAACTCTTTACATAAAAATATAAATGTCGTCAATATTTTTTACTGAGTAAAGACCGTCGGATTCAAGTCCGTTCCCTACATCATGTCTTTGGCGTCTGAATAAACATATCCAATGTCTGGCCAGGCCACCCAACTGGAACTATTAAAACACTTATGGGAAAAAAAAAAAAAAAAAATCACTTCTCTGTCTTGGCCTAAACACCCTTTTTTGTAACTAAAAAAATTTTAAAAAATAACAAAATAAGTTGCAATGATGATGGGAGGCAACACATCAAGACAATCCACTTGCACTATATGTTCATTCACTTTCTCATTATTCACCCATTAATTTGACAGTAGAAAAAAATTTAAAAAAATTTAAAAAAGTTCTTGGTTCAAACAAAAATGTAGATTTATTGTGACAAATCACAGCTCTTAAATTAAACATATAATTATTTATAAAATAAATTATAATCATTTTTTAATTTATCTAATTTTTTACAGGATTTTTGGTAAATAAATAGTCAATTATTATTTATGATTTTTTTTTACTTATTATTTATACATTTATTTACAATTCTAATATACACAAGTCTATATAATTCAACATTAAAATTTAAATTTTTTCATATTAATATAAATATTGCTGATAGATAAAGAAAATTTAATTTTTTAAATTTAAAGGAATATTTATTTTATACATATAACAATTGTCTATTTGAAAAAAAATTTAAAAGAAATATTTATTTTATAAAATTGCATTTTGAAATAAATTTGTTCTCTTGGATTTATTTCATAATGATACTTTTTTTTTTGATTTAATATATATATTTTTGGTTGATGATTAAGATAATAATGATTTGAGTAAGACTAGTTATTTGTTATTATCAGCTTTTGTTGATTGAGTGTCACGTGTTACTTCAAGTTCCGACATGCCTTGAATTTGCATTTGTGGTGAATGCAAGGGTGGACACAGAAGAGGGTGATATGGTAGACAATAATATGGAAATGTATTTAATGTTTTGGTATGATGAAGTTGTGGTGGACAATTTATTTGACCAGGAATTTGTATATTTGTACCACGAAGTGGTGGAAGTCCTCTAAATTGTTCATCAGGATGTACCAATACACGTACAGCAACTCTTCTTGCTGAATTTGAATTAACTAGAGCACCAAGTTCTTGTTGCTGGCGTCTTTTCGTTTTATATCTATTTTTTATAAACAATAATTAAAAATTAAAAATCATGATTATTGCAAGTATTTAATTGTTCATTTTCATTTGAAAAAAAAAATTAGAATAGTATTTTTACCTTCTATTTTGAAACCAAATCTTCACTTGTGTTTCTGTTAATTTTAATCCTCTTGCAAGATCAGCTCTTTCTGGTCCTGATAAATATTTTTGCGCTGCAAATCTTCTTTCCAATTCATAAACTTGTGCATGTGAAAATGCAGCACGACTTCTTTTTTTTCTATTTTGCAATGATTGTCCATGTGATTGATTATCAAACAAATCATCTTCCATTTCGTCTAAAATTTAAAAAAAAACATATATTTTTACAAAAATAACATTAAATAAAAAGTTTAAAAAAATAATTTTAATTTTAAAATATTAGTTTTAAATTTATGAGAATTATATACTGAGTTTTTAAAGAGGCTTTTGATGTCTCGTTTTAAAATTTTATACACACGTGTGTGGCTTGGTTTGACTATATGTTTACTTTTTCCCCTTACTCCCTGGTAATTTCTCTTTGCCTAACCAGAGTCAGGTATATTCTTGAAAATTTTTTATAATAATATTTTGCTTAGTCTTACATGCCAAATGCAAAACAGATTATTCAAAATTAGAGAGAAAAAATATATCAATAAAATAATTAATACAATCACTCATCAATTTACTAAATAAAATTTTATCTAAAAAATAATTTTAATAATCAATCAATTATTTCATCTAAATCATTCATAAAATAAAAATTATTTTTTTTTTTTATAAAAACATTAATAAAGAATTGAAGATTGATTTATAAAAAAAAATTTTGTTGACATTTGTTTGCGGATAAAAGTGTTCAGCACTCAATGTAATTTAATATCTATAAAATATTATTTTGTACACTTGGCTATTTACTAGATAAAACATATATTCAACTACACAACGGAAGTTGAAATATATATCTCACGAATAGTCATGATACGCTAGAGAAAAAAAAACACAAAAAAAAAAAAAAAACTCGTAAAATATTTAATGAGAAGATGTGTGTGTTTTCGAAGGGTGCGTTGTAATAATATTAGACATATATTTGAAAAAGTGAAGACAAACGGCAAAGGAACAAGTGCATTGGGGTCATCAAAGTGGTTAATTTTTTCCTTTTAATATATAATTAAACATGAATTTTATATTCTGTATTTTTTTTTGGGCATCTTGTGACGTCTGCCTTAATATATAGTCAAGTGGCCACTTATGCAACTAAAATTACATTCAATTACGTTATCTTTTTGGTGCACGGATCACGATTTTTATACTTTTAAGACTCTTGACGGACAAGTGGGCACCATGCCTGTAATGATTCCGGTCTCAATTTTTACATCATGAGGAAATAGTACTTGATCCATTTTTAATAAGAAAAAAAAAATAGGATGTAAATATAATTCTATTAATATAATTATCCATTAAATATATAATTACCTAGATATTTATTTTTACTCATGTCCAATGCTTCATCTTGCTGACGATTATTTGTGTCTTTAATTTTTCGATAATTTGTAATACCAGTTAAGCTATCAAAATTATCAAAATTCTTCTTGTTAAATTTCAAAATATCACTACAACACTAACACGACATTCTGGTGATGATTGTTCACGTGGATATATAATTTTTTTAAATGATTTTGTATCATGTTCAATTGATCCACATGAATTTCTATCGTAAATTTTATCCTGATTATTATCTGATAGAATTGTATTTTCATGAAAATCATCTGTTATTGAATGATTAATTTCTGGTTGTTGTAAATTTTTTTTTGAACGACTAAGAATGTCCTCAATGCTGAATGGTGTTGGTTGATTTGATAATGATGGTTTTGGTGATACTGATAAACTACTATTTGATTCAGTTGCCATTTTTAAATTTATTTTTTCTGATTAGATTAATTTTTTAAATATTCACTTTAATATTAATTAATTAATTTTTATTATAATATATTTGCACAATTATAATCACACATCACTATTTTTCTATTTATTTATTTTTTCACTTATTTATATGGAGAAAAAAAAAAAAAAAAAATTTACCAACGAGCTTGCACCCTTTCGACAGAGTGTGCTTGGGTCAAGTGTGTGCTTCGTTGTTCACCAGGAACTTATTTTTCGAATTAGTGCGCCACTCTAGCCCCACCACTATCACCACTACCACCATCAATCTATCCAAGGATTCTGGGGTTACACTAAAAAAAAAATCAAATAAAATAAACCAAAATAAAAATATTACGAGGCAAAAAAAAATAAAGAAAATTTAAACACAGTAGCTAACGAGTCTCTCTCGTATTTATCTGGTTGATGCTTTCCTTCTTCATTCACTCAAAGTAATAATCATCATCCCCCTTTTTTTTTTTTTTTTGAAACTCAATATTTATCTATCCTTGTCATTTAAATTGTATATATTATAATAAATTTTTTTTCTCAAGATTTTTTTATATTATGATTGTGTGTAATGCCGGAAACGAGAATGTCATGTGTAGGTGGAGTCATAAAAATTTGATATCGTTATATGTGTCTTGTACCCCTGTTAACATTTATAAGCTTCGTCACTGACGTACATTCATGTCGTCTCGCTTGTTTGACGTTGACGCCTCGCCCCATGACCAATCAAAGAGTTTTCCCGCGAACTTGTATTTCAAGCTTCCACCAATCCTCGTAGACTATATTATCCGTGAGTAAATTTATATATCTATATATATACGTATATGTATTCTTCAGTGATAGTAGTAATGGTGATGATGGTCTTGGTGGTGGTGGAGGTGGTGGTGGACTTGGCGCCGCGACGACGTGGCGTAATCCTCGTTGCGCTACTTTTCGCAAGGGCCCTCGCAAAATTATCTTGAAAATTTTTTTTTCTTTTTAATTTATTTTAATTAACATACTAAATTATATTCTTAATTAATTTGATTACTTTTTTTTTTCTTTTTTTCTTCAATCAAGTGTAACTACTTACTTGATACTTTTTTTTTTTTTTTATAAAAATCATTTTTAAATTTGATAATTATTTAAAAAAAAAAAATAGCATTATTGATATATTTTTTTATAATAAAAAATTTATATATTTAATAATAAATAATTCTTGTTTTTTTACAAATTAAATGCATATAGCTTTTTATAAATTTTTTATTTCAAAAATAAAAAAAAAATGAAAAATACAACTTGTGATTTGAGGACTTTAACCAGTTCCTGTAATTTTTTTTCTTTCTTTTTTACTATACAGTAGTAAGAAATATATATATATATGGAATAAAGTTTAAAAGATTTGTATGAAAAGACACGTTTCAAATTTTCTGAATTGGTGCTAACGATTTTATAAAAGTTATATGCGAATAAATGTGAACGACACTCATCTTGACTCTTGTAAAATCAGGAAACTATACTTTGTCATAGGTTGAATTATTGTTGTGTTCATGAGACATATATAACCATCTCATTTTTCTATATATATATTGAACACATATAGTGTTGGTTTTGGTAGCTGTTACGGGACACTGTGTATATATATCCCAGGGTGTTGCTTTACATAACAATTGACGCTAAAGACTTGTTCAGGCATTGTATGCCACGTGCGAATCCCGGAGTTTCCTATGCTTGTTTAATTAAGTGTGAACCACAGAAGCGCAAGCTACGCCTCACTTGTTACGATTATGGGCATCAAGCCGTGTTACTCTCATTGCATAAATGGATTGCATAAATCATTGTGTTCGATCAGATGACAATATTTCATCAAAATAAAAAATTTTCAAGACAAAAAAATCACAAAATAATATTAATATTATTAACAATATTTTATTCCACATAAATAATCCTTTTTACTTTCTTATTTAACAATAAAAAATATCATTATTTTATCACCTTTTTATATATTTTCTATATTTTTTTTTAAATTAAATTGTCAAATGCTACTTATAAGAAATTGGTTTAATCTTTATTCTTTTATATATATAAGTTGAATCCAATCGATGACAAATTATAGGGTGTTTCAACACAGTACAGCTTTATTTTCTTCTTCTTTCCCTTCACCTCGCAATTGAAAAAGCTATAAGGCTCTGACCCTCCCGCTCAATTGGTTGCAATTCTTAAAGACCTTAATTGGCGCGGAAAATTATACCTTATTTGAACTACCCCAATGTTATACTCAAGCTCATCTTTTCTTTTATACATATATATATGAAAAAAAAATGTGTTTCAACTATTGAACTTTTCTTCAGAATTTTATTAGCCACAAAAGTTTATTTTTTCTTTTTTTAAATTTATTTATACTATTCTATCTTTATTTTATAATTTGTTAAATATATTTAAAGCTCATTCTTAATTGTATATTTATTTATTTATTTGAAATTTAAATTATAAAAAATTATAAAAAAAAATACACTTGATTTTAAGAATTTATTTTAAGGAGATCAAGTTATTCGTAGAATCCTTTGACAGGATGTTTGACTGTTGAAAGATAAAATAATGAAGAAAAAAAATGAAATAATTATTTGTAGTTGAGAGTGTCTTTTTGTACGATGGTAATATGAAAACATGTAGCACATACATTGATGAATGTATCTCTCATGATCGTGCGACTAAGAATATAAAAAATGAAAATGAAATAAAAAAAAAAAATACAAGACCGGATGACTGCTAACTGTTTATTAGTCTTGGGTTTTAAAGTCCACACGTCTGTCAGTTCAGAGATGTAATATTAGTGCTTTAGTGTAAAACTTGTAGGCAGTAGTATGCCACCACATAAACTACCATCACAATGTTTAATGTTTATATAAATATGTATCATCATTCGATGATTATTTCTCTTTATTCACTCATTCTGTCTTATCTATTTTTTCATTATTTCTTTGTATGATGCTCATCTATAATTAAAACTGTTTAGTTGAATGTTATTTTATTACTCGAAATAATTTATTTGTATACTTGAAGATTCAATTAATTCATTATTCATTTATTTTTTAAAATTTTTTAAATATATATTAATTATTATTTAATTATTTAGTTTAATTTTTTTTGACTATGGAAAAGAATTTATTTAAATTAATTAATTATAAATATTTATTGAAGAAAATACAAGTGGTATGACAAAAAAAAAAAAAATAGTTAGTTATAGTGGTATATTAATTAGAAAAAAATATAAAGGAGTGATTATTTAGAGTTCAATTTGAAGTTGGAAATTTTATATAGGGTATTTTATCGACTGTAGTTTTTCAACATGTGCTGGAAATTTATATATCCACAGCTAAATGTATAACACTCTGTTTTTGACATGGTATATTCAAAGAGTTTTGTCGTTATTTTCCAGATGTCTCTGTTAATTTTTATCTTGTTGATTGGAAAAATTTTGAAGGGAGAAATAAACAGGAGAATTTAAAAAAATGTAAAATCGTGGAAATAGTAAATGATACTTAACAAAAAATAATGCTTGACCTCAGTTGATAATTCTTTTGAAAATAGCTAAAACCTGCTTTTATTATTTCTAGAAAGTTAATACACCACAATGGGCACAAAATAATTAGCTTTTATATATATTTTTTTTCAATGTTTTGCCACCTTAATATTAAGTTAACACAACTTCTTAAATAATTAACTTATTTCAGTGAACTCTTGACTAAAATTATGTGCTTTTTATGTGTTTTTATTCGACGTTTAAATTAATTTTTTATGTCAATTATTTTTTATTTAAATAATTTTTTTTTCTAACAATGTTGTGCTAGCTTAATATTAAGTTAACACAACTTCTTTAATAATCAACTTATCCTATTGAACTCTTGACTAAAATTATGTGCTTTTTATGTGTTTTCGTTCTACGTTTAGATTAATTTTTTATTTCAATTACTTTTTATGTAAATAATTTTTTTTTTTCTTGATAATTAAAAAAAAAAAATTATTTAAATAAAATGTATTGAAATAATAAAATTAACTCAAACGTAGAATAAAAACACATAAAAAGCGCACAATTTTGATCGAGAGTTCATTGGAATAAGTTGATTATTAAAGAAGTTGTGTTAACTTAATATTAAGCTAGCACAACGTCGTTAGAAAAAAAAATTTTTTTAATAACAAATAATTGGAATAAAAAATTACTTTAAACGTAGAATAAAAACACATAAAAAGCACATAATTTTGATCAAGAGTTCACTGAAATAAGTTAATTATTAAAGAAGTTGTGTTAACTTAATATTAAGGTGGCAAAACATTGCATAAAAAAAATATATATAAAAGCACAAAAATCGCAAGTTCCGGACAATAATAGATAGAAAATTTTCTAGAGGTGCTTCTATTCACTTGACAAATTTGAAAAATATCTATCGATGCATTTTATTGGAAGAAATTAAAAAAAAAAAACGAAAAACTCGACAATAGGTTCTCTATTTTTTAGCATTAAATAATCATAAGCAATTAGCTGAATTTATAAGAATTGATAATACTTATTTTTGTTGGATAATGAAGTATTGAAGTAGTTGTTTTTTATCGACCTGAAAGTTATGAATGTAATTCTTTGAAAAACACAGACCGAGTCAATTTGAATGATCTTTTTTGGACCACACTACTCCCTAATAGTAAAAAAGTATCAAATTTCATCGGTTAATATGATTGATCATTTGAATCATCGTATTATTTCATAGAAAACATTTAATATCTGTTGACTGAGTGGATATAATGAATTTGTGATGAATAGTAATGCATGACAGAGATTATATTTAATATCAAAGTAAAATCTTCAATCATTTGTATATATCAATCAAAAATAAATAAAATCATTTCCGACAAATTTATAATGAATTTTCAAATAACATCTAAATTTAAAATTTTAATTTAAATTTTATTTGAAGTGTTTGAGTAATTATGGAAGATGACATCATCCGGTCCATTACTTTTAAACTTCAAAAGCAAGTACTTTTAAATTTCATAAATCATTATTATTATTTTTATCAATATATTTATGATTTTTTTTTATACAAATAATAGAAGAAAAAATCATAAATAAATATTTACAAATTGTCGATGCAACATTATAATTAAATAATTAATTTCTTTTAAAAAAAATTAATAAATATACAAAAATTTTTATTAAAAATTTATATTTACTCAAAACAAAGTCTCGTAAATTACATAATATTATTATTTAAATTCAACATTAGTATTTTAATATTTTAATTTTCTTATTTTATCTAAAAACATATATATTTATTATCAATTAAATTTATACACATATATTATTATAAATTTAAAAATAAAAATTCCCACGTTGACAAGAAAAATCCAGAGTAAATTTTCTTCTTTTTTTTTTTATCATTTATATTTAATATCGCATCTCAAGAGGATAAAAATATATATTAAAAAAAACCTACAGGTGCAGTAAAATTAAGGCGAGTTTATTTTTCTAATTTTTAAACTCAACGATGACATTCACTGCATATATATAAAATTAAATTAAATAATGAAAGATCATAAAATAACGCCTGACATTTTTATCAGTATGTTCCCATGAATCGTAATAGCTAACAGCTAACAGTAGCTGTTAGTAATATGTGTATATCAAGATCCCACAGAATTATATAGAAATAAAAAGGACGCATACCGTTTACGCACAAACCACTTGAACTGCCAGATGACCCCGTCTTACTCACACGATAACCCTAAAAGCAATTCTTGGCTTTGCTCAACCTGTCATAAATATATACACCTATTTTTAATATTTTTTAAAAATATTTTTAACATTTTTTTTTTTTTTTCTTTAACAAACTATTTTTGATTCTTCATTATCTATATAAATTAAATGCAAATATAATTTTTTTAATATTTATTTATTTATATTTTCTAAAAGAAAGAAAAAAAAAAATATTTTCGTTTTTTTAAATCTTGTATATACGGTCAGATATCCTCTTGAGATTAGGGGATGATTTTTTTTATTTAAAAAATTTTTTTTATTTAAATAAAATACTTCCGCATTTGAGACACTTGAAAATGAATTTCCGGTAATTTTATAAAATATTTAAAAGCAACTGTTTGTTATTATTTAAAAAAAAGAAAAAATATATTTTTATTTTGGCAAATTTCTTTGGATAATATATTAATTACTAGTAAAACTACCAGAGTCTTTGAAGATTTTGATCAACAGGAAGTGTCTCGGTGTAATTAACATATGGTACCTGATAATTTGGTGGATTTGTGTAGCTTGAAAATACAAAATCACTTGGTATTATTGATTGATCAATCATTGTTCTATTTTCAGTCATTAAAAGACCTGTTTTTTCATCAGATGTTGATGTTTTTAAATCAGGATATGATGACACATCACCAGGTACTTTGTACTCGCTTTTTATTAGTCTTATATTTGATCCAAAATTTGTACGATAATCACTTGATCCCATATTGTGTCTGTGTGTTGTGTCTTGACTTGTTGTTATGTCATTTCTATAATCTGTATTATCTGAACGTATTTCTGGACTATTAAATTCTGGAGTCATTCTTATGTCATTTATAAATTCTGGCTGTATTCCTGGTGCATTTAAATCTGCTCTATATCCACTCCAATAATTGTTATTATTGTTGTTACTATTATTGCACACATTTGTTTTTCCATTTTTAATTAAAACTGGTACTGGTATTTTTTTTATTGTATGATTTTTTAATGTTTGTGTTTGCATTTTTTCAGCATCTTCAATGCGTGCACGTTTATTTTTATATCTTCTATTTTGAAACCATATTTTTACCTGGGTACTTGTTAATTTTAATGTTGTTGCTAATACTTCACGTTCAGGGGCACTTAGATAACGCTGTTGTTTAAAACGTTGCTCTAATTCGTAAACTTGTGCCTAAAAAAAAGCCAAAAAAAAATAACAAAATATTAATTATAATTTATTTCAATTAAATTAATAGAATAACTTGAAAATTTATTTATTTAAAATTCAAAAAAACAAATAAATATTTATAAGTTATTTATTAAAAGAATCAATTAATTTTTGAATTGATTATTTATTTTTAAATTACACCTATGATTTCAACAAAAATATTTTTATTTTTTCAGGCTAAGTAAAATATCATTTTTTTAAATTAATTTTTACTATTTTTTTTCTTTTTAAAAATTAATCAATAAATAAAATAATAATTATTATTAATATTTAAATTATTTAAAAAAGAAAAATTTATATTTTACCTGTGAAAATAATACACGTGGTTTTCTTTTAATTCTTTTTCCTGATTGATTTTTACGCAATTCTGTTTTACTTGATGTCACGACATTTCCTAAATAAATTAAACAATAAATTATTAATAAACCAATGATAAATAATTTTAAATTTATTAAAATTAATTAATAATTATTAGGATTAATTAATTTATTTATAAATTTATAATTTACCATCTTCTACAACAGGATTTTCATGATACTGATGTGTTGGCACATGTCCCAATGAATGACCATGATTTAAATCTTGATAACTCTGATAAATCATTTGTGTTTGTTGTTGCTCTTTAAATTTATCAATATCCCAATGATTTTCTTGAATTGCATTGTATCCATAATAATCTTGTGTCATATGTGGCACCTGCTGATGACTTCCATAACAATCCATACTGGCAACTTGTTGATTATCGTTGAGAATATCACGAACACTAAATGATATTGAAGAAGCCAACATTCTATTGCATCTCCACTTTTAATTATCAAATTAAAAATAATCAATTAAACAATTTTAATCACTTCACTTGAGCTTTTTATTGTTTTTCCAATTAAAAAAATTAAAAACAAACAAACGAAAATTAACACAAACAAATTAATATTTTATAATCAAAAATATATTTGTTATTATTTTTAAATGAGTATATTTACTTTGGCAAATAATAATTGAGTAACAAAGAAATTATTGGAGGGTAGTTTATGGTTGAGTTGTCTGGTCGGAGGGCAAACGTCAAATGTGAGTTGAGCAGGCAGTGGAGAGACCAAGTCAAGTGTTTAGTTCGACGCACGAGTGAAACATATACACCAACTTTACTGGAGTGAGAAACATATGCCCAGATTTTTTTTTTTTTTTATGTCCTTTTTTGTATTTTATTTTTTTTTTTGATACAGCATCACTTTGTCTTTAGGACACCGACTCAACAAAGGTGTATTTTTTGATTTCTCTTTTTCCTCCCTTCTTCTGTAGCATACACAATTGCTTTGATGATTAAATTAAAATTAAAATATATGCACATAATTACACTTGCAATTTTTGATTAATTGAGACGTGAAAGGATGTGGTTTTTATCGAACAGCCATGTCGGAAATTCCAACTTGGGCGGAGGAATCACATGTGGTTTGGCACGCCTATATTAAATATCTAAACCAATGAGCTTTATTCCATTTGCTTGATATATCGCGAGATAAGCTTTGATTTACGTGTTGTATCTTGCGATGCAAATATACATTGATCATCAAGACAAATTTATATTTTTTTTGAGTACTTTTAATTGGAATTACTTTGGAAGTCTTTGACCTTTTATCTTCTTTGTTAGGCAAGCCATTATTTCATACTAATTTAGCTTTTATTTTTTTTTTTTCATTTTTTAGATGAAAAGTAAAATAAGAAAGATCAAGATATTGCTAAAAATATATTTTTATTTTGATTATATAAATTTTTTTTTTAATTATTGTTGCAGATGATGAGACAAGCTGACAAGATTTATCTCTAAAATTTTCATCAAGTGCAGCAGAAAAAGTGAGTTATCAATTTTTTAAATTTATTTTAATTTTATTTTTAAACCACTGTCAAGTTTTCTGTCAAATTTACAAGTCATTGTGTACATTTAATTTTTTTTTGTCAAAAAAACAATTCTCTTATTTACTTTTCAATTGATAAAAATTTGTCGTAACGTTAAATCGAAGCAGCTATATTTTTTTTTTGATTTTATTTCAAAAATTATTTACCCAAGTTTTAAAATATACGACTAATAAAATTAACAGTTTGTGGAAAGATAAAAAAATAACATTATTTCTCACAAATTTTTGTTCTAAGGGCATTAAAAAATATAAAATACAAAAAAAATATAAAAATTTTTTCATTTAAACATTATCCAGACGTACTACGTTTCAGAGGCGCCCAAAACCCTTGACGTCTCGGGTTTAGATAAATTTTGAAATTAAAAAAAAAAATAAATAAATAAAATAAATAGTTGAATGAAATAATACATATATAGTTTTTCAATGTCGTTCATGTGCAAGAGCATTAACCCGAAAGTCGAAACAATCCTTTTCAATCATCATCAGTTGTATCAAAAATTTTAATAGTAAAAATAAAAAATACAAAGATTCTTTGATTCTTTGATGGATGGGTAGATCATTTTTTTATAAACTTTTAAAAACAAAAAAAATCAAAGAAAATAGATCATTTAATGTATCTTTTACTGTATAAGTCAGTCTCGAAAAAATATAGTATGTATATTATTTTTTAAATTTTGAATAATCCGTCGGACGACAAGCAGAGAGGGTAGTTAATTTACATGACATTATTATAGGCTCGTGTCTTAAAGTATTCGATAAAGGCGCCATGTCGCAACAAAAATATCGGGCGCCTATATTGACTGTGGGAAAGACGATTGTCGCTTGTCGGACGACGACTGTCACCAAGTGTGTCGAAGACTAAATCCTCCAAAGACACCCTGAACTCTCATGTTTGGCAAAATTTTACTTAAAATTATATAACATGGCGACAAGAACCACTTGACGCTCATGCCGCATCAGTCTAGAAGCCAATAAATGTTAACCATGATTATAAATAAAAAAAAAAACTAAAAAACAATCCAAAAAAAAAAAATAAATAAATCTGTCATTATCATGTTGAACAAATTTTTTTTTATTTTATCAATCGCCATACTTGTGAGCAATATATATTTGTTTATCTTAATCGTTCATGTTAAAATGTTCAAAAAAAAACGCAATGAGATATTAACTACATACGTCACGATTATAAATATATTCAAAAAAAAAAAATAAAAAAATAGACATAAACGTAAGATTATTGAAGGAGGGTAAAGGGAAGTCCCGCAATGTGGTGTCCAGTTGCAAGGCGCCTTTAACCATGACACACAAAAGGGTCCTTTGTATTGGCGTCGTCTTGGGTGTCGTTTTTTTTTTTTTTTTCATAATTTTTTTTTTTCTATCGTTCGTTGTATTTAACTGTGTTACATCAAAATCAAACGATGAAAATTCATCCATTGGGACCGTTGTGGTGTGGTGTTGCGTCTCGACTCGTGGGGGGTCATATGACGTTACCTATCAATATTAAAACTTCAGACAAGTTTATGTTTTTATTTCGTGAGTTATGTATATCAGTGTTGTTGTTGTTTTTTTTTTTTTATTTTGTTTCAAAAAACCCACACATGTTGAAGATCGATATATCGAAATGGAGATGATAGTTTGGACCGAGGTTGCGCATTGAAACTTCCGCTAATAAAATTGTTAATGTATTTTTATTTATTTTTTATTTTTTTCTCATGGATATAATGATCACTGAGGATTTTAATAGTGCCTTCATACTTGAAATTTGAAGTAGTTACATGTTCGATAAAGAGAATACTTCAAAAAAGAAATTAAAAATCTATAATTTTGTAAATTTTTCGACACCTTCCGGAAGAGATACTTCACATAAAATAAGTATCCTCATTTACAGGTTTAATGTCATTGACAAGTAACACTTGAAAATCAATTTGAGTGGATCCATATACACCGAGTACAGTTTTGTGCACTTGATATTGTCGCGACTGTTTGTTTAACAGTCAAATACTTATAAAAAAAAAAAAATGTTAATTTATATATCCAGACAATTATTTGGATCTGTGTGTCTAGACGATGAGCATCCCCTTGTCTAGTCAATAGTCACATACAGAAAACCCAAGGAAAAACCATATTACATTTCCCAGAAACACATGACAATCTACTAGAAATAAAATCCTTATTAATAAACACCTAATTTTAAAGGCGCCAATTTGATCCTTCAAATTTTAGCAGCTCAATTATCAAATTATCACTCTATTATTCACCAATTACTCAAAAATTCACTTGAGTACATTTTCACTTAGTGCGATCGATGGTGCAAGCTCTTGCAAGCTCTTGTAGGATCATGTAGGATTTTTTTTTTGGCTTGCCGATAGAATGCTTGTCGTCGATCAAATGTAGAGATTTTTTTTATCAACGTCTTTGCTGTAAATTGTTTCGATCAACAAACGGTAAAACAGTGCCGACTCCTAGTGAATGTTACAAAATCATTCACAAGATGGAAAATTTGGTAAACATCTTCGATTGCTTCAAATTGTTCTAAATAATACACAGTAATTTTCAATCTCCATAATATAACTTATCAAACTACAAGTTTCGATAAAGCATTATCATAAATAATGATCGAAAAAAAAGGCATTGCTTTTTCTGAATAACCTTTTACACAGCTTGAAGACACTTGTACATAAAAAAAAAACATATTTGAATGAATAAAAAAATTAAATAAATGGCTTTATGAGGATAAGGATATCTCAATCGTCGTGACTTTATCTGTCGTTAATGAATTCCCCAACATCTTCTGATTACACCAAGTAATATTATGAAATTAGTTGTTAGAACCCCAAGTTAATATATAAACTCATATAGATATTTTAGTATAGTTAAAAAATAATATAATAAAAAATTTTTAACAAATAAATTTAAAAATGTAACGGGGCGTTAAAGGATCAGAGCCAATCAAACAAGTTTCAACATTATTTTCAGATTCTTTAACGATTAAACTAAATTGTTTTACTTTTTTTATTTTCATTATTCATTTATTATTTCAAACCTCTTTATAATCTAAAGAAAAAAATAAATAAACTTTTATTATCTCAATTTTTAATTTATTTTCTTTTTTTTTTTTTAATTATATATATATTTTTTTCTCTTTAAACTGTTTTCATAATTCAAAAATAAATAAATTTATATATTAAAGTATTCCTTACTGTGATTATAAAAGTTGTAAACTATCAAACCAGCTCGTTACCCAAGTTTCTTGCTGATCATTGAAGGGAAGCTTAATAATATCGATTTGAACGTTCAAATAAGATCAACCAAGATAGAAAAATTCAAAGAGATGCCGCTTAAAAGTTGCTTATATATATACCGTTGACTTGACGAAGAGATCTCTAAAACCCATGTCGACTTTCATGATTATTATTATCTTGATATCATCTGTTTGATGATTCTTACAGTATACATACATATACACTAGTAGCATTCGCATTTTCATTCTTCATGTGTATATATTTTTTTTTTAAACATTTTTTTTTATTATTCATCTTACATTTATTTTGGGCCTGGTTGGTGTTCACAGATGGGGGTAAAATTCCCAGGGTGGTCCAATTTGTCTGGACCTTTTTTTTTTATTTTTTAATATTGTTACAAACTCATTCTTAATAATATAAACTCATCTACAAACTCATCTGTTAAATGTCTCGTTGTTATATACTCATACAAATGACACACTCAATATAAATTCAATTTTTTTTTTTTTCATAAATTATATCAATCATAATGTTAAATTGATTACACGTTGTTTTTTTTAATTTAAAATCCATTATGGATTTTTATTTAATTCATTTATTAATACATCAATTGATTTTTTATTTATTTTTCTTTTGAATTTAATTTAATTTGTTTGGCAAATTTATAAATAATACACAAGTGATTATTATTTTTTATTTTTTTTATTATTTATTGAATCAGTTTGTTTGCAAATTTAATATACAGATGATTGATACAATAATAATATAATGTATATATGAAAAATAAAAATCAAGTTTAAGATTAGAAGTCATTAATAATATTTGCTTGATTATTAATTGTTTATGTCTGGTCTAATTATTGCATATTTTCTGGTTCGTATATACGTTATAGAACAATAAATACAAAATAATATAAGTTTAATTAATGCTCTTTTTGTTTATTAAAAATACGAGTTATTAATGTTCATTTGATATGTGTCTCAATTGGCCTCCATCCATCAATTTCAAAATAATATAATAACTCGGTTTTATTTTTTTTTTAATGATTATTCATGATTGCACAGTATGATGTATTTTATCCAATAATAGAAAATGTCAGATTAGTATTTTTATTTTATTTTTAACAATGAAATTTAATTATGTTATGAATTTAATAAATTTATATTCAAGTGGAATCATTTTTTTTTTTTTTTTGTTCATTGATTGATATAGACATTGTCTGTCAATTTATATATCATTATATCATTGTGCTTAAAAAAGGGCGTAAATATAACAGTAATTTTTTTAATTAAAAAAATATTAAAATACATGTTTTTTTGTGTTTTTAGTTATTAAATTTTTCACTCGAGAGATGAGAATCATTGACTGTATACAATAAAATATTAAAATAAATTTTTTGATATTTTTTAATTAAAAATATTTATTAATTTTTAATAAATTTAAAAAAATTATAATCAAGATTATAAAGTAGCTAATAAATGACAAAAAAAAAAAAAAAAAATAATCATTTTTAATTAAATTTTCATGCTAATAATTCAAATTTCCACACAAATAATTTTTTTATAAAAAATATTCCAATACATAAAAAAAAAAAATCATGACAATGAAAATAAAATTAATTCATTGTAATATACAAATTAAATTCAATTAAACAATTCTATATTATAAATATTTTTCGCTAGAAATTATTTATATAAAAAATTATTATGAAATTTTATAAAAAAAAAAAAAAAAATCCCCTCAAAATATTATTTCATATATTGCGCAAATAAAATTTATGATGTTTAAATTTAAATAATATTATCTTGATATAAATTATATTGATGTTGTAAGTGGTTTATTTTGTATTAAATATGATATATTAATATATGGTGTGATGAGAAACCCCACCAAGTATAATAATAATAATAAATTTTAGATTTAAAATAGTTTCTGGTTGACTTGTTATAAATGTAGATAATATCTTATCACGTTTGTCAGGGACTTTATGGTAATTACACAAGTAATATGATTATAACGTCAATTACTGAGTGTTTCTAAATATAATTATAGCAAAGTTTATGCTGAATGTTCTTGATCGTGTCATTCATCTGTGTTATAATAAGACATCCTCTGTTCAAAGTATAAATTTTTTCATTATTTTTTTATTTTTACATATATATTTATACCAAAAGCAACAAATTGCTTATCTCGTTATTCCTAAATGTTGTGTTGACAGCTTCCTCGCTTTTATCTGCCTTGACCCTTCTCTATTTTTATTTTATTTTTTCTCTACATATTTTTTTTTTTTCTTTCGACTTCTTAAATGTTGTACAATAACTCTTCTCAAGTCAAAACCTTAGGATAACCTTTTATATATTTTAAATATAAAATCATTCGAGATAATAAATAACGAAGGGAATATTTTAAAAAACTATAATATATATTTCTTAAATTTATATATACAAAATAAATTGATTAAAAATATTTTTTGGTAAATGGGAATTTTGGTAATTGTTTTTTTTTTTTTCTTTTTCTTTTTGTGATTGATGTCTGATGCAGTGTTGTATAGAAAAAAAATTTGAAGGAGTTTATTGGCGATGAGAATGATAAAAGGAAAATAAATAAAAAAATCGACAAGGCATCCTGTTGGCGAGACGAATTGTCCTCATTATTTCCTGGGCATTGGTTCACCCGACACGCTTAATAATCCGGCGTAACGTGGCCGAAAATTGGCCGCGAGCTACCTCGCCTCTTTCTCATATATATTTTGCTTGATATTACAGATTATTGAGTGTAAAACAAAAAGAAAAAAAAAGGCTATACTTCTTGATGAACCTGGTCATCGCATGACTTGGCAAATGGGCGATACAAAACTAGAATGAAAAATAAAAAAAAACGAGATAAAGGTTTAAAAAAATAGTATCATAAAAGTCAGAATTCATCGGTTAAACTAAAAGCGATCAAATTCAACCGATGAGAGTTCGATTTAGCTTCGGTTAAATGTCTTTATTCTATACTGACAGTGCGATAAATTTTCTCAAAATTAACACGGGTAATCGCTGTGTTATTGTGAAGGAAAAAAAAAGAGGAAAAAAAAATTATTAAAATGAAAAGAAAAAAAAATGTACATCCTTTTTTTTTTTTTATCAAATTTTATTGGTACTTAAAATTTTATTTATTTATTTATTTTTTTATTTGTTTTAAAAAATTCATTTAAAATAAATTCTTGGTTGATGTCTTACACTTGGATTAACATCTTCATTCGACGGTAGACCAATGGGGTATTCATGAAAAAAATAATGCTGACTTGTTGGTTAATTAATTTAATTTGTACAAATAAAAATTGATTGAGAATATTATTATTGTTTATTTTTTATGTAAAATAAGTATGGGGGTTGAAAAATATATATATTTTATTTTTTAAAATATATAGAAAGTGAGATGCTGGGTATAATAATATTGCTATGTGGCTAGAAGGAACCCGAGGGCGAACTCCTGCTGGGTAATATATTGTGGACCAGGTCCTTTGAAAGGAGGCGCGGTACTGTCTCCACTTCTTGAGCATCAAAAACAGAAAAAAAAATTAAATCACGAAATATAAAAAACATACAAATAAATGAATATTAAGAGCGAACATAAAAACTACAAGCAAATATATAAAAAATAAAAAAATTCGTCAACGTGTTGTTGGAATTCTTGTTATGTGATTTTTTTTTTTTTAAATTTTTTTTGTATCATTTGTCGGTTTTTATTAACTAAGTGATTTTCTAATTTTTTGAATATCACACTTGGTTGTTTACGAGTTTTTAAAATCGAGATTAATATTTTTTTTTCCTATTTTTTTACATTTTATCATAGAAACATAAATATATATTTCATTTAATCTTTTATTTGTGGATTTTATTTTTTTCAATTCTCTATATGATTATTTTTTTTGATACAATAATTTAAGATAAATTAAATATCTTTTCAAGTTTAAAATTCAATAGTTGTTGCCATAATTTAATCGATTTGAACTACTATTGAAATAAATATTCCCGAGTAGAAATTCAGGTCAGGTTCGGATCAAGCCCTGATCAGGCTTGCCTGATTTCAAATCCAATCTGGATCCAGATACTGGATCCGAACCTGATCAGGATGTAACGCTTTTTCGTAAGGTTTGGATCCAGAATGGATCAGGATACCTGATCAGCTGTAGTAAAGATATTATGATCCATAATGGATTCAGATACTGGATCGAACCTGATCAGGATGTAACGCTTTTTCGTGTTCGATCCAGAATGGATCAGGATACCTGATCAGGCTGTGGTAAAGATTTATGATCCATGGATCCAGATTCCGATCAAAACTGATCAGATACATGATTTATTCAAAAAAAAATTAATAATTTCAAATTTATTTTTTTTTAATTTGAAATCAACGCTTAACAGAATACAGATAAACTTTATTATTACAAACTGACCTAATTGATAATTTACCTAACTAATATTGCTACGATTCGAACCTTCGACACGGGATACAACGCTAGTACTTGACACGCTCGGCCATTGATTCGATAATTCGCTAACTTTTTGTCCGATAGGTTTTACAATAATTGATATATCAGGCCATCTTATTTTATCTTAATTGATAGCTGATCCATTCTGGAATAAGACTGGATCAAGAAAAATTATTTGAAAAATAAATTCAATAATTTTTTCTTGATCAAGATTTGATCCAGAATGGATCAGCTAACTACTCTATTCGATAATCTGTGATATGATATTAATTAAAATGATGAATTTTTTCTATATCCATTTTGACCAGCTAGTTTACTCTATTTAGAAGGAAATTCTAATCAAATTTGATCAATTATTGAAAATAATGTAATTTTATTTCAAGATTTTATCAGAGATCAAGTATTTATATGATAATATTATGACATCATGTTTATCTAATTCACATAATGATATTTTTTTCCGTTTGGATCCAGCTGTTTTATTTTGATGATCTTCGGATCAAGACTGACAAAAATTATTTGAAAAAAATAAATGCATAATTGATCAAGATTTGATCCAGAATGGATCAAGCTACTCTTATTAGGATCAATACAGATAGCCTGATGCTATCTGATCAGGCAATTTGTAAATTCAAAGACGCAAAATTTGATACTTTTTCTATATCCATTTTGATCAGCTAGTTTTATTATTTATAGAGTAGCCTATCCATTCTGGATCAGACTGATCAAGAAAATTATTTGAAAAGAAAATAAATGCAATAATTTTTCTTGATCAAGATTTGATCAGAATGGATCAGGCTACTCTATTAGGATCAATACAGATAGTCTGATGCTATCCTGATCAGCCATTCTATCTTTTTACATAGTTTGATTAATGGATCAACTTATCAAGATGAAATTATTTAAAAATTAAATAAATTTAATACTTTTATCTTGATCAAGTCCTGATCCGACTGGATCAGGCTATCTATTAAAAAAAGATGTAGGTGCCTGATCCAGGCTTGATCAGGATGTGATAGAGTTACTTGAATAGGGATAGCCTTACGATATCCTGATCAGGCCTGGATCAGTGTTCAGGCTATCCTGAACAAGTTTCTACTCGGGTTACTACAATCAATAGTAGCTACTTTCAAAAAAGATATAATTAAGTCCGACACATAATTAAGAAATAAAAATTTTAAAAAAATTAGCTACCACCTTAATTTTTCGACTAGTATCAATATTATTTTCACTACTATCAATCCAAAGCAACCCGTATAATAATTAAAATATCTACGACAAAAAAATATGAGTTTATAATTATTTTGAAAATTTCGTTTTTTTTTTTAGACTTTTATTTTTGAACTACTATCAAAAAAAATTTTACTACTATTATCAACTACAAACAATATTTAAATAGAAAAAGAAATTAAAATTTAAAAATTTTTGATCAGGGGGATGGCTGTTTTTCAAAAAAATATTCTCAGTTAATGGTTGAACTACTATCGAAAAATGATTCACTACTATCAACTACTATCATAAAAGAATCTAAAAAAAAATTATAACTTTTTATTCAAACTTGAGGGGCCAAGTTCACAACCTGATCTTTTTGACAATCATGAATCAACTTGGGTTCTTTTTTTTTTTTTAAGCGGTAGTAATTTGTTTTTTTATTAATCAAATTACATCAATCATAAATAAAATTTAACAATAAATATAATTAGAAAGTTTATTATTAAAAAAATAAATAAATATAAATTTCAAACAGAAAAAAAAAAACAATTTATTTATTTTTTAAATGATGAAAAATATTTAATTTACTATTTGATATTTATTACAAATTTATTTTTTAAATCTTTTATAATAAAAATTAATTTTTTCTCGTAGTATTTCTATACAAATACCAAAAAAAAAAATATTAATTTAAACATTTTAAAATATATAATATAGAAAATAAATTTATCGGTGTCTTTTTCGTATTTAAAAAATATTTAATTTTACCTCTCTATGGTTGTTTGGGTCGAAGAGGTCGTAAGTAAAAATAAAATTAAGTATTAAAAAAAAAAAATAAAAAAAAAAAATGAGGTAAAAGTTTTACAAGAGTTCAGAATCTAGTAAAGTATATGTTCCACACTGGTGGAATCGTTGGTATAATTAATTGGCCAGTACAACACGCCCGAAATATCTTTTTAAAAAAAAATAAAATAAATAATAAAAAGAGAAGCCAGAGAAGCAACTACGTACGGTAATTAGTACCTGCAGACGCCTAATGAGTGTTCCGGAAACGAGAAACCCGTTTTGCGATTCACTTGGCAATTCTCCTTATCATCATGCTCAAAATCAATTCAAATTAAACGACCTATAAAAAATAAAAAATTTTAAAATAAATAAACCAATAAAAATATATTAAAATTGCTTATTTTTTTTTCATTTAATCTTCTGGTTATTAAAAATATTTTCATTATTCAATTTGCTATATAGAAATTTAAATAAACTTTCGAAATAAATTTTTGAAAAAATTATATTTCGATAGAAAAACTTATCTACAAATTACAAAAAAAAAATAAAATTAAGTTGCTAAAATAAAACTTGATGTAATTTAATTTATAGTTTAATTTTTTTATTATTATTATTATTTATTTTTTATGTAGAGGTATATAAAAAATTTAATTTTAATTGATTCGATAAAAAATACAATTATTTGTTTGTTATTTTTTAATTTTTATGATGTTGAAAAATAACATGACACGAATTGAGGTGAGATATTTAGGAGGGTTTTATGTTGGTATACAAGTTGGTTTGGTATATATAAAAAATATAGTGACCATACTGCATCAGGGTGAAGATTACGATCCAAGCATCCTCGAGAACAAATGCCCAGTGCAACTCGAGCATCGACGTGGGCCTTTGTCGGCTAAAAAAAAAATCTTTATATCGTTTGGTATCTCTTTGAATTCTGTCTCATATCTATACTATTGCTTCACTTTACCTTCATGTGAATACACTTGCAATAAAATAAAATATAATAATAATATTGGCGCATGTGTTTGTATGCTGTTTAAAATGTTTGAAACTTATACTTATGTTATATTATGAATTTTTTTATTTTTTATTGAGTTGAGCATTCAATGAACTCGAGCGTGTTGAAATCACGCTCGTATGTCATATTAATGTATACTCAACCTCTATATTAAATTATTGCTTGTACATTATAATACACAAGCTACATTATTCCTTTGAATTTTTTATGTAAGTTTGTTTATTGTTTTTATTCATTTTTTTTTTTTTTTTTTTTTTTGTCACTTGAGTTTTATTTTGTGATTGTACAATTATAATATTGTGTACAATTCCCATGGGAATATATTTTTCCATTTTATTTTTAAATTACAAATAGACTTAATTAATTTTTTTTACATAGAGTCGAATGTGTACCTGGTCACTTTATTTGGGCCTGAATTTCGACTTTTCCGTTACAAATTTTCATCAGTAAAAATAAGAATAAAAAAAAAATCATCGAAAGCTTTCATTTGATTTGTTAATTTTCCGGTAGATAAATTAATAAATTATACTAAAATAAGCTATGAAAATTTAATAATTATATACATAAATTTGAACATTTAAATCAACTTATATAAATAATATTCAACTGTCTGCAGACATGTATTGTCTTAAAATGCACCTTTTTTATATTACCATAAAATAAATCATCATTCAAAAAATAAAAAATAATAAATTACCCATTCTTTTCGCCAATATATAAATAAATAATAGAATTTATATTTCACCTGCTCTTTCATTTTCATGGGAACGTAAAAATTAGTCCACTACACTTGTTAACGTGGGTACTTCTCAAGATGTTATTCACAAAAAAAAAAAAATAAGAAAAATGCATCTTAAATTTTCCAAACGATTGACTTGAATTTAGAAATAAATAAAAAAAAAACCTCATGAAAAATTGTAAAACCATGCAACAAGGTTTATAACCAGTGGTTAACTGTCAGGTATAGACAGAATGTCGAGAGAAGGCGGGTCAGGTACATTCATCGGTTTATAAGAAAAATCGTTTTTTAACTCGAACCTTTTTTTTATTTTTTTATATGTCTAGAGTCCAACAACATAGCGCGACGACATTTATTTGAATCCCGATAATTTGTATTTATATAATATAGAAAAATACCTGTATGTTTTATTTTTTTTTTTTATTTTCTTTTCGGTGAGTCAGCGGGAGGCGGGGCGGGAAAATTAAATTTCAAATTTATTTATTTTTTTTCTTCTCCAATTTTAGAGCAATCTGTGTGTGAGTTAAGTGTGTATGGATCGTTTGTCATCGTTAAAATAATTTTACCTTTGTCGATGGAATTTTTTTTTCTTTCAAGTAAAATATTATTAATCATTATTATTATTATTTTATTATGGTAAATAAATACATTAATATGTCTCAATGAATAACCTGGTTATAAAAAAAAACCGACCATCAGGTAGCTCAATCTTTGAATATTCTTCTTCATCAATTCAATTGTCAAAATGGCATGAAATAGTACATCATATATATTAAATGTTGAATGATCGTGATATTGCCGTCGGCTTAATGCCAATTAGCGTGATCGTGTATATCTCTCATTAGAGTATAAAGTCATTAGAGCCACCTGCATGTATATTGAATTAAAGTGGTGCGGGAATGGCGGACAGGAGAGTGAAGAGAAACGAATGAATGACAAGAATATATATGCGTTTGCGAGACCAACAACAACAACAAGATGGGCATGTATTTAAAAAAAATAAAATAAAGGTAAATTAAAAGAAATATATATATATTTAACAAACAAACATATAACAAGTATGATGATAAATTAAAATAGGGGATAAAGAAATAAACGATGAATTTGTGATCCGATATATATATATTATGTGATAGCAATCTTCCATTGTCATTTGTTTGTCTAGGTCTGGATTAGAGTCCAGTCATTGGCGTCAAAGGCCTGCCGACTACAAGTGATTAAGTACAACGGGGCAAAATACTTTGCCACTGATCTTTTTAGTTGATCATATCGCTTATGTATATGCGTATAATATTTTTATATTATGTATAATTAAAAATTTAAATAACAAAACGTTTTTTATTTTTTAAATATTTAATTTTAATTGAATATATTATTAAAACTTTTTTTTTTTTTTTTTATTTATATTATTGATAATTTATTTATCAATGGGAATTATTATTTATTTATTTTTTATTCATTTATTATATGAGATACACTTGCAATTTTTTTTATGGACAATTTTTTTTTTTTTTTTGCATTTTTGCTTGTTTAAAAAAATATTTCTAAACATAATTTTCATGAAATTATACTTCTAGTATTTAAACAACACCTTAATATAATTATCCTAAAAATTTTAAACTCTCATTTCAATTATTTTTATTTTTTTTACAATTTTATATTTTTCGTTACCTGCAAAAAAAACTGGGGATATTTTGCTGCAAGTCATACTTATCAAAAAAATATTTCTAAGCATAATTTTCATGACATTAAGCTTCTGGTATTTAGACAACACCTAAATATAATTATCCTAAAAGCTTCAAGCTTTAATTACAATTATATTTTATTTTTTTCTTTGAATAAATTGTATAATAAACGTCAACAAAACAGTCAAGTGTTGAAATAAAAATTTTCTAATCTCTTTTTTAACATTGTATAAAAAATTTATTTACACAGCTAAATAATTTTTTTTTCTACATTTATTATGTCAACAGAATAGTCAAAAGTTAAAACAAAAATTTGAACAAATCAGATATTAAAAACCTAAGCTTTATATAAATATACAGAGCAATACATATTGCATTGTGTCTTCTGTATTGCATTTTGACTCTTGGAAGCGATAGGATCCTCACGAAAAGGGTTATACCCTTCTCTCATGCCATGATATATATATATATTTATTTTTTATTCAAAGAGACAACAAACAACAAAACATTAAACATTTTCTCAACTCTTATATATACCCAATCCTTTGTTTTATACCACTACATATCGTTTCTTCCTCATTTTATCTTTGAATTTAAATGTGTTCAATGCACACGGTTTGTGAGACCAAGGGGAGCACATATCCAATAGAATTTTTATTTGCAAATATATACATATATATTTATACTAACACACATTGTGAGACTTGAAGAATATACAATTCTATAAGTGAAGTTGAGTTTAGAGTCACCAAGCTTAAAAGGCGGAGCAAAACTGCAAGACCATCCATACGTTCTCTGTGTGTCTCACTATTTTTTATTTTATTTTATATATATATTTATTTAATTTTTTTTATATTCTCCCCTTGCCTCTCTTGATACAGCCACGTTTGCATTGTACAAAGGGCCAACGACGTCTCAATCCACGCTCAGCCGCGAGACGCTGATCGCCTTGGAGGGTCCAAAGAAGAAGCCAAGAATCATGCAGTATATATGTGCCCAAGTTATCGGGCCCCGTATATACTACTTTACTCCATTCAATCGAAGGTCCTTCATTTTTTTTTTTTATATTTTTTTTACATATTTTTTATCATTATTTTCTTTCTTTCTCAATCCAATACAAAACAATCAACCAGTTAAATTTTTTTTTTTTTTTTATTTATCTTCTTTTCCATAGTAAAATACTTGGTGTACGAAAAGCGTGCATGAAGAAAGAGACTTTGCAAAAGGGGTACCACACACCGGGCCTCACAGATCACTACGATATCTTTGTGACCAGATCTGCTGCTAAAGCTCTCCCTCGAATGAGACACTGTTTTGCCATATAAAACTTTTTTTTTTTTTTATTCATCTTTATTTTTTATTTATTTTTCTGTATTTTATATATTGATTTTTTTACGTTTTTTTTTTATATCTGTTTTTTATCCCTTATTTTTTATTTTTTTGAAACGATCTCTGTCTGATTTTTTGGGCCTTATTCTTTCGCCTTTCATCGACCGGGAAATGAATACTCTTGCTACTATATTCAAACACCCTTTTGTTCCTCTACCAAGAATTGACTTTTGGGCCTTTTTTTTATATTTTTTTATTATTTTTTTTTCATTTGTACACTTTTCGTTTACTCGGAATTCCTAGATCCGTTTATCGATTTGTATATATAAATTGTTTTTTTGGCATTCGCAACTATTATAATAGGATATCTATACTTATCTTATTTAAATATTGAATCGTTATTATTTTAATTGAACAAATATTGAATGATTTATATTCAAGCATCAATATTAAACCATAAAATGATAAACAACAAAAAAAAAGTAAAATTATTTGTAAATGATAATGTTAAATACACAGATGTAAATTGTTTTGTTTGATGGAGATATTTTTTTTCATAACATTTGTTTTAAAATTGTGTTTCTTTTTTTATATTTTATAAAATTTATATTTAGTTTTTTTTTTTTTTTGTTTTATTTTGCAGAGGATAGTGATGTTGCTGAAAATATCAGTTAAAAAAAAAAAAAAGTTTAGTTTCTTTTTCTACTCTTTGTCCTTTCTTTGGTGCTGTAAACGGTGGGAGGTGGAGAGTTGGAGGATTTGAAAGTACCTGGCGCAACTTGCAGACAGCTATGGTAATGTGGAATGTCATTTGTTAATTTAAATATCACGATAATTCAGTCTCTGCCTTCTTCGTATATGTATCTCTTTTTATTTCTTCTACATATCTATATAACTTTATTTGAATTTATTGTATGATTTTTTTTTTTTTTCATTTATTTATTTTTATACACTGGTTTTGCACCACCCACTCGTTTACTCAAAGACCTCCTCCTCTTTCATTAAGTCTGCCATGCTACAATAATTTTTTTTACTCTCTTTTATTTCCCCTACCCTCTCCTCCCTTATTTAACCATTCAACAAATTTTAAAATTTGAAAACAAACGCGCCCGCACTTAAGTTTTATGTGTTTGAATGGAATTAAAGAATGAATATAACGGAAATAAGAAGAAAAAAAAAAAACCAAGCAAAACGAAGAAGAGAACTCAATCGAGCATCCCAGAGACGCCGGTAACTAACGCAGAAAATAAACGTAATAGCCAATCACATGATGAGATGAAAAAAAAAAAATACACAGCGTCTGTTAACCAATGACTTGAGCTTGCAGAAAAAAAAAATTAAGTAAAGAACCTTTTACATCGTTGTAACATGCATGCGTGTGCACACGAGTCCAAGATGTGTGTTTATTATATTGCTCAAGTGGACCCTTTGAATGAGAGAGGGTATATATTAATTAGAATAATTGCTGCTAACAGGCCAACAGGCTCGTTAGCGTTTGGACTCTGATAGCAAACGACCTACGCGAAAATAAATTAAAACAAAAAAAAAATAAATAGATAGAATGAAATATATATGAAATAAATTGACAAGAAGAAATATAAATAATTAAATAAGAAGATTTATTTATTTAAATTTAAAAAAATAAATAAATATTTTTTTTTCAATTTGAATCTGTCAAGCAAGCTTTTCTTGTTTTCATATATTGTTAAAAGTTTAAATTTTCAAAGTTATATTCAACAATCATTACAGTATCGTAAAAAAATAAAAAAATAAATTTAAATAAAACTTCTGTTATTAAATTATATACATTTGATTTAAAATAAAAGTTTTTTTTTTTTTGTTATTTAAACAGTAAAAGAAACACAATTGTCTAGTTATTTTTTGCACACCACAAAAGGCATTGTCTAATCAATTCCAATTAGATACAAGTTTAATATATATATTCTGATCAAAGAGACTATTAGCATTATGTGCACCACGCACAAGCTCACATTGATTTCAGTATAGGACATCTAGCTTTTTTCTTAATTTTTTTATTCACTTCAATATATACATGTTGCACACATGTAAACCTCTTGAGTTGTTCTATGGCAATAATCGTGAAAGCATAAATCAACAAAGTAAACAACAACCAAAACAGTCCAGTGATTTTTTTTTTTTTTCATCTCTTTTTATTCAACTGATTTTTATATCTTCATGTCTTCTTTACTATGGCCTTTGCCATCAATAGCATATTTTATATTCAAAAAAAATATATATATACACATGGTTTAACTAAAGTCAAATCACTTGGTTATCCTGGTTACAACTAACGAGAAGTCAAGCACTGACTTTATACTGTACAACTCAATATAACGTTTGAATTTTATTTTTTGAAATTGTCGGTAAAACAGATGGATATTTCTAATTGGTTTATTGAATATGTATATTTTTATTATTTAAACTTAATAATTATTTAAAAAATAAATGTTATTTATTGTTAGATTCATTATTTTTCAATGAATTATTTATTTTTTCAAATTTCTTTGGATCATCATATTTGTATTTTTTTACTTTTTGGATCTAGCTTGATAGCTGGTCCCACACACATGATACAGAAAAAATAAAAAATAATCTCCACTGATTGGACACGTGTGCAATGGACCAAATGGTCGTTACGTTGAATTTTCTTGACTATAAAACCCCCGTGTATTAGTTGTCTTGGCGTGTGGTTTCTTCTTCACTTGTATGACTCTTTTCCGGTTCTATTACTAACGATGTTCTCTCCCGCGGAATACAAGATTATTCCGTCCATCTCCTTGACACACCAATGTAAATAAATCCTGGCTACAATATATTTTCCTCATCAATTTATTTTTTTATCATTACAATTTAAATTTTTGATGAAACTCTTTCATTCTCATTTTAAATTATTTTTATTCATTTGATATAAAATTTTCTGTCACACAAACAGCAAACAGCCACATATATTCCATACATCCTCAAAAAGAATAATGGTAGACAGAAGGATATTTTAATGCGAAAAAAAATAATATATATAAGTATTGACAATTTCTTAAACATAAGGACGTTTTCTGTGTTCCCTTTCAACGGGTGTCTCTTATAAATATCTTTTGCTGAAAGGCGCATGTGCCATCACAATGGCCGTTATTCAAATTCATTCTTTTTATTTTTTTTTTTTTTAAATAAATATATCTTTTTTTAATACATTTTATTCTCTCTTCGTCTACATTTCATCCCTTTATTTTATTTTTTGAAACAGAAGTTGAGAGAGCCAGCTAATGGCCGCATGCACATCATTGGTGTAAAAAAATTGAAAGAATAAGATTTTAAATGGAGATGAAGGTAAATTTTAGTTGATTTTTTTTACACGCGTGTGGCAATGCTGTATTTTTTTTGTATTATTTAAATATAGTATTGGTCCAATGGTGATATGTATTCGTGAATAAAATTTAAAATTCTAATCGTATGATTTGTGGTGGCGCATATTTTTATGCAACACGAAAAGGCTCAGTGTATTTCTTGTTGAGCTGTATATATTGATAGAATATAAAGGAGAAATAAAAGAGGGAGAATTAAAGGAAATATACAAGTTGTGATCTTGACTGTACCGGGAACGACTCTATTAGTGGGGACTTTGCTTTCGTGCCGCCCCCCAAACTCCCCTTTTTAACAGTAGTCACCCTCTTCAATTTCTTACCTCTTCTCCCCCACATATCACCTATTAATTATGGGCGTAGACACGTGCTATTATTTTTCACCTTTTGTCTAGTTTTTTTTCATTATCTATGGATCTATCAAAATTTACTAAATATATTACCTGTGACAGATACAAATATGAAGAATGATTGACACTAATAAAATATCAAATATCATGATGCAAAGGATAAGGAAAAAAAAAATATTGAAGGGGTTGTTTGTTTGTTTGTTGGTTTTTTTTATTTTTATTTTGAATTGTATAGAGACGTCTTGCAAGAAAAATTGTGTATGCACACACATGCTGTTTCGGGCCCCTCTTTTTGGGACTTGAGCTTTTTTTATTTTGTTGTTTTTTGCCAATTTAAATAAGTACCTTCAACGGGACGTGGCTTAATTAAAATTGTTTAGTTTTATTAGATGGGACTCATCAGTTTTTCTGTTTTATTTTTCATTCTTTTTGACTGAATTTTTATTTTTTACTGGGCCCCGTTTTTTATTTGAGGGCAATTAGTACAATCTTACTCTGCACATGCCAATCTGTGCTTTTTTTATTTTTTTTTATTTTTTAAGTTGATTGAGTTTTGTTGAAAATTGGTAAAAGCCCATCATTTTTTTTTTTTTTAATTTTTAATTTAGATTATCGTTTATAATTATTAGATATTTTTTTTTTTATCTCAAGTGTTACTTGTGATTTCTTTCAAGTACTTGGCCGTCGGTAGCTTTTGACAAAATTAATTCGAAAAAAAAAAAAAACCCCATGTTAAATATATTCATTTTTTTTTTTTTTTTTGATAAATAATTTTTTTTCAGTTCATTTTCTTACAAAAATTTTATACTTTCTATCGAATAGTAAAATCCAAAGATGGATAAAAAAAATAAATAAATTATATCTAGAACTATCGTGAGAAATATAAGAAAATATAACATGTTGTTGTATTTTATCTTCCCACACATTGCCATCACCATTTTTCTATGTTTTTTTTTTTTATTTTGTCATTTATTTTTTTTTTCTTAACTAACGTAATGTTTGCAGACAATATATATAATAATTCATATATGATTTTTAGTGTGCGAAAAGCAAACATAACACAAGACTTACACACACACTTTTTGGCGCCTTGAAATTTTTTTTATTTATAATTTTTTTCGTGGTATATTCTTGCTAATCGTGTTTGCCGGTGGCCTTAACTTGGGATTAACTTCGGGGGCCACTTTATGTGCACAAATATATATACATTAATATATTTACAGTGTTTGACTGGGGAAGTACACGCGCGGAAGGCAAAAAAAAAATCGAAAAGTAAAAAAGAAAAAAAAAAAAAATGAAAATAGGCATATGCTCCAGTGGATAACAACGTGCACCAACGCGTGCCCCTTGCCAAAGCAATATACGAGGGGTTTATTTATTCCCCTCTCGTACCCCCTTCCATGTGTGCCCGCCAATTGACTCCCATTGTTGTCAATGTCTGCAGTGTATATATTCATTTTTTGTGTGATACACCCTAACTGGTTAAATATGTGTATGACACTATGACTTGATGTGATTTTTATCCAAATGGTAAATGAAAAAAAAAAAAAGAAAAAATAAATAAATACTAATCCCCTTTCCTCGTACATTTTTTTTTTTTTTTTTTTCATTTTCAACGTTATATTACGATCATCATTGTCACAAATACGTATACTTGAGGGTTGACAATATGCGGGGGCATACAAATAAAAAAAAAATGCCACTCACTTGTGCCAATCTATTCATATACAACCGCGACCATCCATTTTTATTTCTACCTATTTTATGTGTATCATAAATTTTGAGCTTTTTAATATTTATTATATGTGGGTGCAAAATAACCTGAAGAATATATCATTTTGTAAATACATAAAGAAAATTTTTCAACAATGGGGGATAATGAAATAATTATATTAATTTTACAATAAAAATTTTCATTATTGAATTTAAATTAAAGTAATCTGGTAATTTTTAATCAAGTTTGTTGATTCTCATTGATAAGAGCAAAACAAAAAACTTTGAATTGTAATTATAAATAGAAAAAATTTATTTAATCATGTAGAATAAAAACACATAAATAACACATAATTTTGGGCCATATAACATGTCAATCGATTGACAATTGAGAAAGTTGTGCTGACTTAAATTTAAGCTAGCACAATATTGCATGAAAAAAAACTAAAAACCGCGAGTTGCACTCAAAAAAATAACAAAAAAAGAGCATAAAATTCCAGTATTATCCACAATCGTTTGTGCCCGTATTGGTGTGCTAACTTTTGGGGCGTCTATTTTAATTAAAATCTAAAAAATTTAAACGAATTTCCTGCTGATTTTGTCATGAAAAAACTATTAAAAAATACTCAATCATTTTTTGAAAATAAATTTGTTTATAAATGAAATATACAACACCCCAGGATAAAATTAATAAAATATAATTACTCGGTGTTATTAATATAATTAATAAATATTTTTTTCACAATGTCAAATATGTTAATGGTATGATATAGTCAACACCCAATGCAATACATTTTCATGATAAATTTATGATCGCATGCACGAGGCAAAAAGCATCCAATATGCAAATTAGAGCATGTCGTTACACCAAGATTACACGCGGTTATATTTTTTGATGAAAAAAAAAAAATATAAATAAGGGATGGGGTATAACTTTCCCACCGGGGTATTCATCTTTCATACCATCACTGTGTATTTACAATAAATATATTATGCGAGAGGGTGCAGCTTATTAAAAAGGTCGAATATAAACCAATGAATTTTTTTTTTTTATTATTCGCAGCGTTAACACTACCCTTAATATCAATAATCTTCTTGAGGAGTAAAAAAAAATAGTAAATATATATATTTACTTTATTTATCGTTGCGTTTAATTTCTATTCAATCATTTTACTTTCCCAGATATTTATATATAAAAAAAACCAGAGAGATTACTACCATACGTCAGATTTTTATTGCGAGAAACTGACTTACTGGATGTCGGATGGAATTCATCATCCCGAAGGAAAATTGAGGGACGTGAGTCTCATATAAATTAATGGGGATTCGTAAGGATTGACTTGTTATTCTGAAAAATAAAATATAAAAGAAATAATTTCTTATTTTTTTATTTTTCTAGTTTAAAAATAAATTAATTACGTGAAAAAAAAACCAAAAAAAATAGAAATGCAATTATATTTTTTAAATTATAAACAAATTTATATAAAAATTTAAATTATTTATTTTATTTTTAATTGGATTTTGCAATAATATATTAAAAATTAATTTTTTTATATTGGCCTTTTTTTTTGTTTTATTTTATTTTTGAGGCTTACATGTTTTTGTTCATTCGCAAACAAGAGAGACCCTTATACAGGTAAACCTAACAAGGCCCAATACTTTTACGTCACGACGGACCAATGGCAATATATTAGAAGTTCAAAGTACGGGGGGCCGTGGCATTGTTGTTGCATTCACATTTTATTATTATTATTATAAAAAATATTTTCTTAAAAAATAAAGCAATATTTTTTTAATACCCGCACTTGTTTATTATTATTTTTCCATTTTTTCTTTTTCAATTTTCTTTTCTTTTCAAGTCTATTTATCTATTCCATTTATTTATTTTCACTGTGATATTTTAGTGTCTAAAAAATACTTTAAATTAAAACCAATAATTGTTCAATATAAATTATAATATATACCTTTAGTTAAATAAAAAAAAAAACAAAGAAAATAAAATAAAATTGGTTAAAAAAAAAAAAGATCGATTTCGACAGAGTTCCGAGTACAGTTAACGGATGATTTAATTAAGAAAGGCACAAATTACAGACTTGGGTAGATGCTAATGCCCGGCATTCACCATTGCCTTTTTCGAACGAATCTTCGTAATTGGACCGCTCCCTAATTTTCAGTTGAAAAATTAATAAACGACAAACGAGATTTTAAACATAAAATATCCTCGCACCAATTTTGCCAATATTATTAACAATATTTTAACATTATTATTATTAAATATAAATTACTCACACATATATTAAACATACCGACACACATCAACCATATAAAAATAATAATCATAATCACCATCATCATCTTGATCATCTTGATCATTATAATAATCAAGCAAATGAATTAATTTAAATATATTGCTACTTGTTCATGAAAAATCATGATTAACATGTATAATTAAATTGTGATAAATACATGAAAAATTTTCTGATCAATTAGCATACGAATTAACCTGTACTAAATTGCCTCATTGAACTATGAATTTAATCCGCACGTATATAAAATTTTTCAAAAAAAAAATATTAATAATTAAATTCAATTATTTTTTCTTTTTAAGTCTAAATAAAAATAATTAAACATTAAAAAATAAAATTAGTTTAATGTACATTGTTTTATGTGTGCCAAATAAATTTTAATTCAATGTAATTTTATTACATATGTATTGGTGATTTATATATACATATATACAAACACTGTAGTCGATCGAGTCACGACGAGTAATATATCCATGTGGATATATGTTTGTTATTTTTTATTTTCAAGTAGTTGTGCGAGTGCGTTAATTAGCAAGAATGCTCACGCGAGCCGGCAATTAAATCAACATCTTCATTATTAGATAAATGTATCGTTTATATATAAACCACAGGTATATACACCATGGTTTGCAAACACTTGCATCAGGTTTTAAACAATTGACAAACATTGTCTTGATCATTATACATATAAAAAAAAATATCACAACAGCAAGACAATAAAAAATTTAATTAAACTTTTTTTTACTTTTTTTAATTTATTTAAATATATAATCATGTGGTCGTTATACTTGATAACATTTTTATTTTATCTATTGATTAAAAATAATATTTTTATTTAATATATAAATTTAAATATTATTAGCATTTTTTTTTTGACTTGGAAGTTTTTATATATGCTGAATGAGTTTTGATATTTCAAGTTGAGAGTTAAATATAAAAAAAGGGTGTTTATAAAGTGAGAAAGAAAAAAGAAAAATACATTGAATATATCTTGAAGAAATGGTTGGCATATTCAGTCTCTCTTAGTCGTATATTTTATTATTTAATTTCCACCAGAGAAAATGTTATGAGACATGAAAAAAAAAAAAAAAGAGAAGAAAAAATTCATGGTTTATATTGTAGGTGGATTTTCCGAGTGGAGAGAAAATGCGACACTGTTAAAGTTGACTGTAGGGGGTATAAATGAATAACGGTATGCTGGGTGAGGTGGAGAGGTTTGTTGGAGGATCTAGGCACGGTTGGGTGACATTATTATTCGTTATGAACGAGTTTACGAGGCTGCAAATCATGCCTTCTGTTCAAATTTCGAAGCAGGCCCACCTCTCTCTTATACACATACACCTTTATTTATTTTATTATTATTATTTTTTTTTTACTTTAACTCACATTTTTACCACCCACTCATTTATGATGGCATTTTTATTATTTTTTTCTTTTCATTTTTATAAACCTCAAGGAATATTTGAACTCTTAAACTACCATATTCCACGACATTGTTTAAATTTTTATTATTGCTTTTTTACATTTGATTTGCAACATCAATAATGCTACATGTCTGACTTAAATAAACTTTACTACTTTATTATATATTTTTTGGAATATTTTTTTTCTTTTTATGTCTTTGGTATATATATTATTACATTTTTATTAAATCAAATATACTGTTTAGTGATATTGTGAATAATGGAAGGCCAATTGATTTATTTCAATCAACAAGTCACCTAAATAAATATTTATTTTTTGAAATTCAAGATCCTTGATTTTTAACCCTCAAACTTTATTATGTTTGTGTGTATATTACCTAGGGTCTTTCGGTGTTTTTCTTTTTTTTTTTTCTTTTCTTTTTTCAAGAGAATACTCATCTGGTCTTTTTAGTTGCCGAATGGTTTTATATTACTTCTCAACAATAATGTGTTGATCTACTTGGGATGATAAAGATGCCGACACCAAATACTCTTCTCATCTTTTAACTCTATATAACCCATCCATAAAACATATTTTCCACCTGTCTTATAAAAACATATATTTTATTTGAAAAAAAAAAATAAATAATAAATTATTTGTTTGTAATAATAAAAAAATAAAAAATAATACAAACTCTTTATTACTATTATTACTAATATATTTATCATTAATAATAATTTTAAATACCAAAAATTTACATGACACACGTCAAGTCAATTTACAATCTTAAGATCAATCAGTTTTTCATTTAGTATAATCCTGTACAAAGTCACACACGTGGACCATGAATATTAATGAAATTATTTCAGCTCATTTATGATCCTATTAATCCAACCTCGATATATTAAATTATATTTAGCATCATTTCTATTTTGATAGTTTATGATTGAGAAAAAAAAAAATAAAAAAATAAATAAAAATAATTTAGCTCGATTCATAATGAGGTAGGTAAATTAGATGAGGGGTAAAAAGAGGGAGGTGTATATAAAAATGTGACTTGGTTATAAGGGTAGTAAAATAACAAGTTGGTGGGGGATATATTAGTTCTATCAATCATCAAACCAGGCTTACAGTGCCCGCCTTATATTTACGATATAACTATTGCACACCCAAAGCGTGCGAAACATTTTACTCGTGTCGGTTTGTCATCTTTTATTCATAACACAACCACCACTGTACTATCACCATCACCATCATCAGCAATACTTTTATTAAATATATATATACAACAACAACAGCAACTAAACTTGCTTATTTATATTCACAAGTCTTGAATTTAACTATGATCTCGTTTATATTCCTTTGCACAACTCTCAATCATTAAATAACGCCATTGCTTTATTTAAAACTTTGAATAATAAAATATTGTATATATCAATACACACATGCACATATACATTGATAATTAACTTTTTGCACGATCTATGTTTTGTATTTATAAACATATTATAACCTATAACGATTTATTTTTATTTAATAAAATATATTGAGTGTATTGCATGACTATTGAATTAATTTTTTTATTTATTATTTTTGAAGATAGTGAACTTTTGATATATAAATTTATTATACTTTGAGGCGATAGATTATTGTTTGAGTTATTCAAGTGAATATAAATAAATCTTAATATTATAAAATAAAATAATAGTAAATTTTTATTGCTGGTAAAATCAAGTATATAAAATTATGAATAATTTTTTTGTCGTGAATATATTTTGCTTTGTATTTTTTATTTTTTCATATGAATTTATAGATTTTTTTGTTTATGGAAAATAATGATGGAAATCCTGGATGACCATTGTCCAGTGTTTTTATCCTAATATGAATTCTAAATTTTGAAAAAATTGAATTTGAATCGAAAAATTACGCTAAAAATAAATATATTTGAGGGAAAAAATTTTTTTCTTTATGATTTATAGAAAATATATAGTTGAGCTTGGTGAATAATAATAAATTTTATGGTTACTGTGGTTTTTTTGAATGTATATTTTTGTTTTTCAATAGGAGATTGATCGGTTTTTATTTATGAATTATATTGATAGAATATTTTTGTTTGAATGAAAGACGTATGGGACATGTTTATTTAACTGTAATTTTCATCTTTCAAGTGTCAAAATATTATGGTGATTTTTAGGTGATTGAAGAGCTTTAAATTCCCATAATATTAACATGTTTCATTTGAATAATGCAAAATGACAAAATCAAATTGAATAGACAAATGTCGAAATTCACACGATAAAAATCCTTAATTTTTATTATTTATTAATATTATTATTTCCATTTTAAAAATATATGTAAATATTTCTTACGAATAATTAACGAAATGTTTTTTTATCAAAAAAATTCAATCAAATATTTTATTGATTATAAATTATTTTATAACTTTCTTTTTTATCGCAGGTATTTAAAACGGAATTACTACTTGAATTTGTGTATTTTCCTATCGTTGATTTGGAAAAAAAAACATGATAAATATTTATTTTTGAGCTTTTTATGATAAGATAAAAAAATGGGTAAATATATGAGCAGGAAAAATGGTATATGACAATCATAATCAAACAATCTTTTTCATGGTCAAATAAATTCAAATAATCATTTGTTATTATCAATAGTATTTTTTTTTAATCAATAATTTTTCTTATTTCAATTTTTTTAATTACGAGCACATTGGCGCGCTACGCGCGCCTGTATCTATACCTTCTAAAAGGTTCATTGTTCATTGATTTTATAAACACAAGTATTATCATAAAAAAAAAAGGATTAATAAATTGACGAAAAATTTTTTTAATTTATTTATTTACACATAATTCACACATAATTCACACGTAATTTTTAGTCTAATAACATCAAGATTGAATGTTTACTGAAAAAGTTGTGCTAGCTTAATATGTCAATTTTTAAAAAAAATATAAAAAATATTTAAAAAAATTTTCTTTCAAATTTATTTCTTCACACATAAAAAACACATAATTCGCACAAAATTTTAAGCCCAATTGCATCAAGATCCGATGATTATTAAAAAAGTTGTGCTAGCTTAATATGTCAATTTTTAAAAAAAAAATAGAAAATATTTAAAAAAATGTTCTTTCAAATTTATTTCTTCACACATAAAAAACACATAATTCGCACAAAATTTCAAGCCCAATTGCATCGAGATCCGATGAATATTGAAAAAGTTGTGCTAGCTTAATATTTGAATTTTTTAAAAAAATGTAAAAAATAAAAAAAAAAATTTCTTTTAAATTTATTTCTTCACAAATAAAAAACACATAATTCGCACAAAATTTTAAGCCCAATTGCATCAAGATTTAATGATTATTAAAAAAGTTGTGCTAGCTTAATATTTGAATTTTTAAAAAAAATGTAAAAAATAAAAAAAAAATTTTCTTTCAAATTTATTTCTTCACACATAAAAAACACATAATTCGCACAAAATTTCAAGCCCAATTGCATCGAGATCCGATGATTATTGAAAAAGTTGTGCTAGCTTAATATGTCAATTTTAAAAAAAATATAGAAAATATGTAAAAAATTTTCTTTCAAATTTATTTCTTCACACATAAAAAACACATAATTCGCACAAAATTTCAAGCCCAATTGCATCGAGATCCGATGATTATTGAAAAGTTGTGCTAGCTTATTTGAATTTTTAAAAAAATGTAAAAATAAAAAATTTTTTAAATTTATTTCTTCACAAATAAACACATAATTCGTAACAAAATTTTAAGCCCAATTGCATCAAGATTTAATGATTATTAAAAAGTTGTGCTAGCTTAATATTTGAATTTTAAAAAATGTAAAAATAAAAAAAAAATTTTCTTTCAAATTTATTTCTTCACACATAAAAAACACATAATTCGCACAAAATTTCAAGCCCAATTGCATCGAGTTCCGATGATTATTGAGAAAGTTGTGCTAGCTTAATATGTCAATTTTAAAAAAAATATAGAAAATATGTAAAAAATAAAAAAAAAAATTTTCTTTCAAATTTATTTCTTCACACATAAAAAACACATAATTCGCACAAAATTTCAAGCCCAATTGCATCGAGATCCGATGAATATTGAAAAAGTTGTGCTAGCTTAATATGTCAATTTTAAAAAAAAATATAAAAAATATTTAGAAAAATTTTGTTTTTGAATTATTCCTTCACACATAAAAAACACATAATTCGCACAAAATTTTAAGCCCAATTGCATCGAGATCCGATGATTATTAAAAAAGTTGTGCTAGCTTAATATGTCAATTTTAAAAAAAAATATAAAAAATATCAGAAAAAATTTTGTTTACTCGCTTTTTTTTGTTGTTTTTTCGTTGCTAACGAAATAAATAAAAAAATAATAGAAAAAAGCAAACAGAAAGAAATTTGTATGAGAGTAAGTGAGAAAAAAACAATGACCAATCAAATGTCCGGAAGACCGATGATGTTTGTCCTTTTTATATTAGGATTCAATTATTATTTTTATAATTAGCCTTAAAAAATAACAACAAATGTAGCTAATGATAAAAATAAAAAAAAATGTTGTTTATTTATATAAACAGAAATTATTAATTTGTTATTGTTTTGCGGTAAGATCACTTATCAAAATTTATTACACGAATAAGTATGTATCTTAAGGAGGTTATGCAGAAATTACTCTTTTTTTTTTAAATATAATGAGAATGTTCTGAAATTTTGTACACAAGTAGATCTTTTCATTCTGAATACAACGGTATATTTATTTTCTTATGTTGATCGGTTAAATTTTTTGTAATTAATTATTGAAAATAATATTTAACATTGGCTCTTATGGAGATTTCAACCATTTTTTTCGGATAGAAAAAATGATGAAAAAGTCTTGAAAAAAATCACACATATACTAGAAACCGAGTTTTATTAATTGCGCGAAAAATTTTCATATGTTGATCGGTCAATTGATGAGAAATTAATTATAAACTTTACAAAAATTAGATGTGGCAACGTATGGCATGTTCAAACACACACACATACCCGCAATCCCATATATTGTATACGTGGCGCAGGCGCTTTTCACTTTATTTTTTTACAGTGTAGCCAGATTTCAGTTTTGTCTGTGACGTCAGAAGCGCCCCGCAACACCCGCAATGAATTTGTGCATAACCTCCTTAACTGATCGAGTGCAAAAAAAATCAGATGAAAAAGTTTGTTTTTGAATTTAGTACGTAATTATTAATTTATATAGATTTTTTATTTTTCTGCCATTATGGTTTATTATATACTTGCGCCATTACGCACTGGCTTTCTAATCATGTCCTATGTTTACACATAAATTTTTTGTCCCGATTTTTTTTTCAATGATTTCTTTAAAATATTAACTCACATTTGTCTTAATTTTTGCTAATAAATTTTGCAGAACAACAATAGAGAATTGACAATTAAAATTTAAAAAAAAATCAATTTTTAATTTTTTTCTTTTTGTTATTTTTCAAAATCAATTATTAAAATTTATTACACAAATGAGTAGACATTTTAATAGACCAAATAAAATAAAAAAACAATAGAAAAAAAGAAACGAGTCATGTTGGTCAACTCGGTCAGTGAATCACCTCTCGATTAAAATTCTTGCCATTTGATTAATAAATTTTTAATTCAAAATTAACATACAAATAAATATTTATCTGATTTTCACTATACAAAGTTACATACACATACACATTCAATTTTCTATATTGAATTGAGACTCATTTGGTTAAAAAGAAAATTCAGTTGAACTATATATATAAAGAAGCTAAGAAATTGAATCGTATTTGAATATTGATTCGTCTCATTTAAATTCACTCTTATCGCACGAGTATTCGTCGATAAAAGAAAATAAAAAAAAAATGTACGCAAAGTAGAAAAAAGGATAAATTGAAGTTGGTTGTGCATATCTTTGGTGTGAAATTGGATACGATATAGGACACACAAAGTACGCAATGTGCGCTTTGCAATAGGGGTGCTGAAAATAGTATTTTATTTGCGCTTCTTTATTCAACTTGATTTTATTTTTATACTTTTTTTTTTTCGTTCATTTTATTCTCCCCATGAAATAAACGAATCAACCTTGCGAATGTTAAAATATCTTGAAAAGAAAAATAAGTATCCAATCGTATCAAGCACTCTCAGGTTGTTACATATACAGACACAAAAAAAAACACCTCAGTGTGTATATAAATTTATAAAAGAAAAATGCAAAATAGCAAGTCACCACCGGGAATAGAATTTATAAAAACGATATCTTTTCTTCTCTTGTGTATTTGACAATTGTAAAAAATCAATATTTAAATATAATAAAATGAAAAATGATATGTTTAATAAAATTTTGAATAAAGAAAATAATAATGGAAAAAAAAAAAAAATATTGAAATCAAAAATTATCATTTCTTATAAGTTAAATTTTGATTAAAAAATTTTTTTTATTCATCTAAAATAATGATAAATAAAATTGTCAAATAGCAAGTATAATAAAAATTTTTTTTTGTTTTTTTTTAATAGCTTTAAATGATTGTATATCTTGAGGGTTGAATTTTTATTATTTCTTTTTTTGTTTTTAATTTTTTTCCTCATTTGAACATAAATAAAAATGTAACGCAGAAGAAAATTTAAAAAACAAGGTAAATGAAAATGTAATAAAACAAGAAAAAATAGGATAATGAAGAAGGGTCGAAAATTAAAAAAAATGTAATCAACAAAAAAGATACGAAAAAATAAATGAAATAATAAAAAAAACCACCTACAGTTATAAACGCATTACTCTAAATGTGAATTAAGTATATGTATAATGGTATTTTTTCATGATTTTTCTTCTTGAATTTTTTATAAGTCACATAATTTTAGCAACCCCGACGGCAATTAAGATTTTTCCACGACGGGCCCTTTCATAAAACCCCATTAAATTTTTAAATGGTAACGTCTCTTTCCAAGGTAAATTTTTTTTTCTTCTTCCTTTCACAATTATATGATTATTTTTTTTTATTTTAGCTCTTCACCTTTTCTAAAAACTCACTTAAATTTCTTACTCTCAAATCCTGTAAGCTTGATGACAAAAAAAGAAAATAAAATTATTATTTTTTTCATCTTAAAAGTGAAAAAAAAAAAAAAAAAATTCACATTAGATGATATCATAATTTCAAAACCCCTTCCAACATTTTCATAAAAATGTCTGGCATGAGATATCCCCTCTCCATTTACCCAGTGTGATGATAAAAATTTCTTTTATTTATATCTCTAAATTTTTTCCAGTTTAAAATGGCGCAAAAAAAAAAAGATTGATATTTTTCAATTTACAAATATAATTTACATGTTATTTCCGTAAAGTTTAAAAAAATAAGAATAAAAAAAACATTCATGTAATCAAAAAACATAGTCTCTGCTGAAAATAATAATAAATAAATAAAAAAAAAGTTGAATTTACAAATGAATAGTCGTGAAAACGTCGAACATATCCGGGGCAGTATTTTTCAAAGTCCGCCTACCCCCTAAACCACGCGAGCAACTCTGTCGTTGCGATCTGTCAAGTGCTCGACACACAAGCAAATACATTCAAATATATTTCATCCATAGATACATGTGCGGTGTGTGTGTTAACATTTATATAGTAAATTTTTTTTCACATACAACCTGACATGCCAACAAGCACCATACCCCTTAACCCTCCAACAAAATCCGGGCGTTTTATTCGCATTCAAATGGCAGCCACTTTAATTTGCATGCTAAGAGTTCTCGTTCGCGTTTCATCCCCCTTATATTCTTCATGATATAGAGGGTGGTTGGTAGAACGGTTCAAAGATATATACACACAAAATCACCCACGCGCGGGCGCGCGCGCTCTTTTACTTTTGCCATTCTCACCCTCATTTCTCTCCCTGGATTTCCATTTAAAATCACAAAATGGCGCTGACTTTGCTCAAGGGCTACAAAATTTTTTTTTTATTT